>NC_041385.1:504891889-504915560 GCF_002162155.2 Triticum dicoccoides | reverse complement strand
GATAAAGAGTGAGCGGTGGGGATGGATGCAGGACCCCGTGGCGTTGCCTCTGGATGAACAGGACGACCCCGTGGAGGGCTGGATGAACAGTAGATGGTGAAGGGGTGCCCGTGGAGGGGTGGTTGAACAGTAGCCGGTGGAGTAGCGCGCGATGGAGGCTGGATGAACAGGAGCCTACGGAGGCTAGAGGAGGTCGACGGTAGCCCGTGGAGGCTGGAGGAGGTCGACGGTGGAGATGAACAGTATCCTGTGGAGTCCCGTTTTGCGGTATGCCACACCCCTCCCGATGAACAAGACCCCCGTTTCGACCGTAGCGCTCCAACACAAGTCCGTTTTGTCCGTTTTGCGGTACGCCACACCCCTCCCGATCAACAGGACCCTCATTTCGACCGTAGGAGGTCCGTTTCCTCCGTTTTGCAGTACGCTAGACCCCTCCTGATGAACAGGATCCTGTTTCGAACATGGCTAGTCAAACACAAGGCCGTTTCCTCCATTCTGCGGTACACCGGGCGTTGTTTCCATCGCCTATTCCGTCCAAGCCAGTTGGCTCCCACGCGTTCCGGTGCATCCCGATGAACATGACGCATTCCATTGCCTCCCCATGAACACGACGCATTCCGTTGCCTCCCCATGAACACGACGACGACGTTGTTTCTTCGTTCTGACCCAGCCATGTACACGAGCCCTGGCCGTATGTATGCGCGAGTAGGCGTTTGAGACCCCGCCTGTATGTACGTACGTGGCCATATTTTCTTTCTTGCACCCTGGCCGTTGTACATACGTGGCCGTATTTTCTTTCTTGCACCCTGGCCGTTGTACATACGTGTAGATGCTACATGCGTGCCTCTACTACGGCACGTGCGTGCCTCTACATCCACCAGTATGTACGTACATGTTCGCGACCAGAATGACAACGCTATGTACGGTTCGACCAGGTGGGTCCCAACTGTCAGGCACTTCCTTCCATGCGAAGATGTAGATGGTGGGTCCCAACAGTCAGGGGGTGAATTGTTTTTTTTTTGCCCGGATGCACTTCCTTGCATGCGAAGGTGCAGCTGGTGGGTCCCAGCAGTCAGGGGGGAAAGATTTTTTCGTGAAATACGGTGGCCCGTCCGGTGGGTCCTTGCTGTCAGGTGGAGGAATAATTATTTTGCGTGTAATAAGGAGGCACTTCCTTGCGGCCGCTGTGGACCTAGCTGTCAGCCTCTCCATGCACAGTACTCTTCCAATGGAAGTCGGTCGTTGACCACATTGACCACGCCGTGCCGAGAGCACCATAGTGGTGGACGACGGCGAGGCCTAGGAATGGGACGACGCGGAGCGGGGGAAGACGCAACAGTGGATGCCCATGTGAAGAGGAGTACGAGGGTTCACTGGTTCGGCTGCGGTGTGAGGCTGCCATCGCCGCAAAATAACAAGGGGTGTGGGTCAGTGGGTGAGTAGAGGGATGGCCTGGCCAGCGGTGGGAGTAGTAGGGGGCGGTGAGGCTTCCGCGGCATCACAGCCGGCCACGGGAGGCAGGAGCACGCGACACGACCGGCGCTGGTTTGGGCGGCTGGAGCAAGAAGACCAGAGGTTGAAGAAGCACTACGGCCGTTGGATGAACATCGTACGGTAACAGGAGCTAGAATCGTTCACATTGACTAAGTTGACAAAGCCATCCGTCCCCGTCAACTTGGTAGGCCCACAAGTCAGCCTCCCACTATGCTGGGTTCCAGCTGGTAGGGGGAGTATTCATTTTTCTGTGCGTAATAAGGAGCACTTCCTTGCGTGCGAAGATAGCTGGTGGGTCCGACCTTTCAGCGGGGGGCACGTTTTTTTTGCGAAATACAGAGGCCCTTTCGGTGGGTCCCAGATGTCAGGTGGAGGAATCATTATTTTGCATGTGATAAGGAGGCATTTCCTTGTGTGCGGCCGTGGACCCAGCTGTCAGCCTCTCCACGCACAGTCTACTTCCGATGGTGTCGTTCGTTGACCATGTTGACCACGCCGCATCGAGCCCATCCAAGGTGGTGGACAACGGCGAGGCCTCGGACAGCAACGAGCCGGAGATGGGAAGACGTGGGAGTAGAGTCGCAGACGGAGAGGTGTACGAGGGTGAACTGGTTCTAGTGCAGTGTGGTTCGGCAGTCGGTGGAGAAGAATTGGACGTGTGGAGGGGTGGAGGGATGGCCTGGCCAATGGTGGAGTAGCGCTTCATAGCGAAGCATGCTAAGCAGAGCTGCTAGCAGTAGGAGGCGGGAGGTGGTCCCGGCGGCACTGGAGGAAGAAGACGAGAGATTGAAGATGGATGCAGGTCATTGGATGTAAATCCAACGGCTAACATGTCAGAATCATTTGTTGACTAAATTGACAACGACTTGCGTTGGCTTCGACCTATTGGCCCACATTTCAGCCTCCAAAAATGTGGCACGTATTCAACCCATTTTTTCAGAATTTACAGTCTGTTTTTGCGCGGTAGAATTTACAGTCAATTTGATCTTTTTTTGAATTACAGTTATTAGCTGGGTTGGGTGAACAAATAATGTAGCATCCATGCGCCCATTTATTTTATTTCCTAAAAAATTACAGGCCATTTGCACTTTTTCGAAATACATGATTTTGATGGGCTGATTCTAATTGTAATGTTGGGTTGGGCCAGCAATGTTATCAAAAAATAAAAAGGGGCTGAGCATTTTGTTATCAATATATTTAAATAATAAGTGATATTATTACATTCGTCCTTAAATCTTACCAAGCTTTTGTACACGATCACTAGGATTTTCATGCCAAAACAATCCAGGATTTTATTGTTAAGAAATTATTTTTATAAGTTAATAAGATGTGGGATATTGTTTTCTTACATATGTAAGTATCTGTTAAATATATGATGACAATAAAATAATATATAATAACATATAAAATAATTTAAATATATGTAATATAGTTAGAAGGGAAACATAAGTTGGACCTGGGTTCCTATTCTTATATAGAAAAATATAATAGACCTCTGCGTTTTCTTCAAAAAAATACATAAATTGGGCTGGCGATATTCAGGAAACATAAAACCTCGGATGGGAGGTCAAGAAAATACAAATAGGCCTATGGACCTCCCATCCGAGGTCGTGGGTTGCGCATGTTAAAAAATGAAAGCCTAGATGGGGTAGCCCAAAACCCAGCTGATACTTGCTGGCCCAGTGATAATAAATGATATCTGCCAGCTCCCCGGCTTCGTTGTGAATTTATCTCCTATAGTAACTACGTTGAAGCACCTAAAAAATGTAACTATGTTGACAAACCCGTGGGCCCCAATGTCAGTATAGCATTAGGTGGAAGTATTTTTTCGATGAGGCACTTGCTTGCGTACGGCCATAGACCTGGTGGGTCCCGACTATCCGCCTCTCCACGTACAGTCCTCTCCAGATTCCTCTTGTTTGTTCAGCATGTTCACGATGGTAGACAGGGGCATCACGGTGAGCGCACAAAGGCGCAGGAGGGGATCCGACTACCTGAGGAAGTGCCTTATTATTAACGAAACTACTGAACTACCTAGTGGCCAAGTGACACTACCCGACAGCTGTTCCGCCCGGGTTCGATTCCACCTCACACATGTGCAGGGAAAAATATCTCCAATTTTTTTGCCTCTGCCTTTATTGACATGTGGGTCCCCATTGTCATCTACGCACACCACGTCCAACACTTGCCAAAACTTCGTCCCTCGTTTTCTCTGTGTTTCGCACACTCGACATTGTGTGGGAATTTTGACTGTGCATCATATGAAGATGTGCTATTCATGAATGTTGATCAGCACGATGTTAACTAGATGGTAGTTCCATTTTCGACCATGAATAAAACTTCTGATACGCCCATTTTGCATCATGCTTCTATATCGATATTTATCGCATTATGGGTTGTTATTTCACGATATGTCACAATACTTATGGCTATTCTCTCTTATTTTACAAGGTTCACCATGAAGAGGGGGAATGCCGGCAGTTGGAATTCTGGCTGGAAAAGGAGCAAATATTGGAGACCTATTCTGCGCAACTTCAAAAGTCCTGAAACTCCACGGAATATCTTAAAAGAAATAAAGAAAAATCGTCGCCAAAGATGAAGGCCAGGGGGCCCACACCCTGCTCACGAGGGTGGGGGGCGCGCCCCCCTACCTCGTGGGCCCCCTGGTGGCTCTCTGACGCCCATCTTCTCCTATATGAAGTCTTTCGATGAGAAAAAAATATAAGCAACCTTTCGGGACGAGACTCCGCCGCCACGAGGCGGAACCTTGGCGAAACCAATCTAGGGCTCCAGCAGAGCTGTTCTGCCAGGGACACTTCCCTCCGCGAGGGGGAAATCATCACCATCATCATCACCAACACTCCTCTCATCGGGAGAGGGCAATCTCCATCAACATCTTCACCAGCACCATCTCATCTCCAAACCCTAGTTCATCTCTTGTATCCAATTCTTGTCTCCAAGTCCGGGATTGGTGCTAGTAGGTTGCTAGTAGTGTTGACTACTCCTTGTAGTTGATGCTAGTTGGTTTATTTGGTGGAAGATCATATGTTCAGATCCTTTATGCACATTATATCCCCTTTGATTATGAACATGAATATGCTTTGTGAGTAGTTACGTTTGTTCCTAAGGACAAGGGAGAAGTCTTGCTATTAGTAGTCATGTGAATTTGGTATTCGTTTGATATTTTGATAAGATGTATGTTGTCTAACCTCTAGTGGTGTTATGTGAATGTCGAATACATAACACTTCACCATTATTTGGGCCTAGAGGAAGGCATTGGGAAGTAATAAGTAGATGATGGGTTGCTAGAGTGACAGAAGCTTAAACCCTAGTTTATGCGTTGCTTCGTAAGGGGCTGATTTGGATCCATATGTTTCATGCTATGGTTAGGTTTACCTTAATACTTTTGTTGTAGTTGCGGATGCTTGCAATAGAGGTTAATCATAAGTGGGATGCTTGCCCAAGTAAGGGCAGTACCCAAGCACCGGTCCACCCACATATCAAATTATCAAAGTACCGAACGTGAATCATATGAGCGTGATGAAAACTAGCTTGACGATATTCCCATGTGTCCTCGGGAGCACTTTTCCTATTATAAGAGTTTGTCCAGGCTTGTCCTTTTCTACAAAAAGGATTGGGCCACCTTGCTGCACTTTATTTACTTTTGTTACTTGTTGCACATTACCATTTATCTTATCACAAAACTATCTGTTACCTCTTATTTCAGTACTTGCAGAGAATACCTTGCTGAAAACCGCTTATCATTTCCTTCTGCTCCTCGTTGGGTTCGACACTCTTACTTATCGAAAGGACTACGATAGATCACCTATACTTGTGGGTCATCAACTTCCAACATGATGTTAGCCCTGTTTGAAAAGGCTGTGTTAATATAAATGCTCTGCCTCTGAAAGTTGCAGTTTCTTATCTGAAACTGAAACTTGCAGTTTCTTCTCTGAGAATCACATTGTCTGCACTTTTATACTCCTATGAAACTACATTTTTTAAGTGCTAAAAATGGATCTCTAGAATTCATAAAATACTTCATATGCTCAATACTGCAAATCTGAAATTCAAAAGACATTCATATCTGAAAGTAGTCTGAAAAAACACAACACAAAACACAATTCACAACCTGCAAATACTGACAACCCTAAGCTCCTCCTGACAATTCACAACCTACCTCCCCTCCTATTCCTCGGCGGCAGACAGCCGCCTCGTGAGACGATGTGAATGGCGAGGGAGAGGATGGTGGGGAAGCATCATCGGGCTAACTGCTTTTCTCCTCTTGCAGTTGGGTTCGGTCGACGAAGACTCCACTGGCTCTCTCTGGCAGGACACCCTCACAAACGGCACCCTGTAGATGCTCGATCCTTCAATCTCTGGTGGATGCTCCATCTGGGATCGATACTCCCACCACCACTCCCTCACGATCGGATTCGGTGAATCTGTTTGCTCCATGGCCCAGAGGAGCAGCTCTATGTACTCCCGAGCGACTCCCTCCAGGTGTATCGCCGCCTTTTCACTCTATTGCAGATATTTGGCCATGGATGTCGCCGTCGCCGCTAGTTGGTCCTTGTTGTCAAACCAAGACTGTATCTCCAACATCCTAGCTAGCTTCACAGGGTCGCCGTCTACGATCCTCATGTATCAGTTGTACTCCTCCATCGATCTACTTCTCCACAGCACCTTCACTCGCCGATGGTGGTTTTTGAATGGATGAGGAGAGGAGCAGCGCTGGTTTTCGATTAGAACGGGAGAGGAGCGACACTAGTTTTGGACTGGAACAGGAGAGGAGGGGGGCGGCGCTGGATTTAGATTGGAATAGGAGAGGAGTCGCGGTGGTTTAAGAGGAGAAGAGCAGAAGAGCGGCGCTGGTCTTGGAAGTATTTTTTTTGTTGTTTTGCGTATTTTGGGTCAAAGTTTGACCATGTACTGTATTTGACATGCAAAATGTGAATGCATGTCACTAAAAATTGTATCATTTGGTTCGTATCTGAATGTACTTTCAAATTATATTATTTTTGCAACGTATGACATATATTTTATGTGCGAAAATCATGGTCAATTATGACCCAGAATAATAGGGAGACTAGTTAATGTGGGGTCGCTTTATTAATTGAAGGGTAAATTGGTTTTGATTTTGATCCAGTCACAGCGTGCCGGCCCTCTCGTCCAATCCTAAATCGCTGCCGCACTCTCCTCTCCCTCTTCTCCATTGCAAAACCACCTCCTCTCCTCTCCATTATCTCCATTCAAAAACCATCGTCTCGCCTCTTCCTCTTCTCTATTGCAAGACCACCGTCTCTCCTCCCATCTTCCAAAGCTAGCACCGGACCACTCAGAAGGACATCTATGGAGAGGATGCAGAAGCAAATCGAACAGATCGCCGGCGGTGTCTAGGCAAAGTTAGCCAGGTTGAAGGAGATCCTTACTTGGTTTGACAATGAGTGGGAGATTTCGAGGACGGTGGGGGCCATGTGGCAATGTATGCGAGATAACGAAAAAGCGTGATTCAGCGGCAGTCACGCCGCAGTCCTCCGAGTTCACTGAGTATCTCCTCTGGGTGATGGAGCAGACAGATTCGCCCGAGGCGACAGTCAGGTGGAGGTGGTGGGCGTACAGGTTGAAGGTCGAGCACCCAGAGGATAACGAATCGATCGAGTATGGTGTGCCGTTCGTGAGGGTGCAGAGCTAGCCGGAGCCACATGAGTATTCGTTCTCCCACCGCAAGAGGAGGCCGGATGGCGCGACGTCGCTTCCCCGCCGTTCTGCACGGTTCCCTCGATGCTCGCCTCATTTCAACGGCGGCGGTAGGGTTTATGGTAAGCTTCGCACTAACCTAATCTTCCACCTGCTCATGCTTGCAATAAGCGTGACAGCTAATGAAAATCATGCTTACAATCAGTCTCTGAGTACTACGCCAATCACCCTAAAATAGCTCTGGACCTTTGGGTCAAAGTTGTGACACAGTGTACAAATAAAGAAAAATAGATTGGTGCTTCTTTCAGAAAAGAGTACTCCCTAGAAAACTGCCAATATAAGCTACTAGTATTTGGTTACAGGATTTGCTGCTGAGAAAGATCCGTCCACAAAGAGCTCCGCACATCCCACTGGTGGTGGTGGATTCCAATGCGTGCATGCAGCATGGTTGGTGTCGGTAATTTTTACTTGGCACACCTTGCACTATGCATATATGCCGGTTCCATACATACATTTGTGCAGTTCCACCAAAATGCAGCTAAATAACCCTGTTTGCACAGATAATGAAAAAGCGTGATTACATTATAGTGGCACTTGTTGATGAAACACACAAAATAAATATAAGAAAATATTGCGATAGTATCATAGTATGCCATGCTGCGAGGGCGAGATGGGCCCTACAACGCCTCATACGGTACGCCTCATACTGGACATCGTCCCAAGTCTCCCATATACACCTTCTGCCAGTGATGAACATCAGTGTACAGCGGTAGTACAAGGAGGCGCCTTGAGACATTCAAATCTCTATTTTTGTACAGATCAACTAAAATTAAGCACCCCTGTTTGCAGAAACGCTTAAACATTAACAATGGGACTAGTTGATGAAACATACATTAACAAAGAGAAGCACTTTCTTTATTTACATTGGAAATGAAATGATAGAGATGACACTCGGTCTATTTTAACTGTATTATTACTTCATTTTATCAGTGACACTAGGGTGGAGCAGGTGGCAAATGAGGCGTACCGTGCATCGCAAGGATGGAGGCCGGGGGTGCTTAGACTGGGATGCTGAAGCTGGCTCTTTCAGTCACCAACATGGATGATTCAATTCATGGGACCTTTTGGTGCAGTTCACCTAAAATGAAGCAATGTCCCGTGAGCTAGCAGCTTCTTCTTCAAAAAATTTAAGAAAAGGGCTCCAGCCCCAGTTCCATTTCCATCAGAAAACGGAACCCACAGAGCTTCTTCGTCATTAGTTGCAATAAAATTGAGCAACATCAAGGTTGGTTGTGAAGCTCCTCGAATGCTCAACTATAATTTGGATATCATTTGTGCAGTTCAACTAAGATCGAGCGTGAAATGTATATCTCTATTTGCACAAAAAAAAGGTGGAAAGGAGGGTGACTAACAAGTGATGAAGCATGCATCAAATGAAAAGAAGCATGTTCCTTATCTGAATGGCAATCCAACAAGGACAGTAGCAATTTCTAAAGCAGTGGCATTGCAAGATATTAGTGTGGTGAAAGTGCAACTATCCCTAGGTGGTTTTGGTAATTCCTAATAACATATAGCTCATTGAGCTAATGCTATTTTCAAGATAAATATTTCAGGAAAGCTCAATGATTGGCATGGCATGGATGAGAAAAGTGGACCCCTCAAAATGCTAAGGACAAAAGGATTGGCTCAAGCTCAAAGCTCAAGACTCAACATTTTATATTTTAGTGATCCAAGATCACATTGAGTCTATAGGAAAAGCCAATACTATCAAGGAGGGATGCGGTGTTTATTAATGGCTTACTTGCTCAAAGTGCTTATTGATATGCTCCAAAGCCCTCAACTACTTTCTCACATCCACATATGACCTAAACCAAAAGTCAAACTCGGCCCCATCGATTCTTTCTATCCGGCGCCACCGAGTTCAGATGTCATAGCCATTGCCACAAACCCTAGGCAGATCGGTCTCACCGATAGGGATCTTGGTCTCACCGAGATGGGATTGTAATCTCTCTGTTTCCCTTCGTAAGATTTCGGTACCACTGAGATGAGCGATCGGTCCCACCGAGATTTCAATGTAAACTCTCTGTTTCCTTTTCATAACATTTCGGTCTCACCGAAATGAGCGAACCGGTCCCACCGAGTTTACCTAACCAACTCTCTGGTTAGCTTATTACCAAAATCAGTCTCACCGAGTTTCTATAATCAGTCTCACTGAGATTATGTTATGCCCTAACCCTAACCATATCGGTCCTACCGAGTTGCATGTCAGTCCCACCGAAAATCCTAACGGTCACTAGATTTGCTCAATCGGTCCGACCAAGTTTCTCAATTCGGTCCCACAGAGATTGGCAAGTTGTGTGTAACCGTTAGATTTTGTGCGGAGGCAATATATACCCCTCCATCCCCTCTTCATTCGTGGAGAGAGCCATCAGAACAAACCTACACTTCCAACTTGCATTTTCTGAGAGAGAACCACCTAAACTTGTGTTGAGGCCAAGATATTCCATTCCTACCATATGAATCTTGATCTCTAGCCTTCCCCATGTTGCTTTCCACTCAAATCTTCTTTCCACCAAATCCAAATCCTGTGAGAGAGAGTTGAGTCTTGGGGAGACTATCATTTGAAGCACAAGAGCAAGGAGTTCAACATCAACACAGCATTTGTTACTTCTTGGAGAGTGGTGTCTCCTAGATTGGCTAGGTGTCACTTGGGAGCCTCCGACAAGATTGTGGAGTTGAACCAAGGAGTTTGTAAGGGCAAGGAGATCGCCTACTTCGTGAAGATCTACCGCTAGTGAGGCAAGTCCTTCGTGGGCGACGACCATGGTGGGATAGACAAGGTTGCTTCTTCGTGGACCCTTCGTGGGTGGAGCCCTCCGTGGACTCGCGCAACCGTTACCCTTCGTGGGTTGAAGTCTCCATAAACGTGGATGTACGATAGCACCACCTATCGGAACCACAACAAAAACATCCGTGTCTCCAATTGCGTTTGAATTCTCCAAATCCTTCCCTTTACATTCTTGCAAGTTGCATGCTTTACTTTCTGCTGCTCATATACTATTTGAATGCTTGCTTGAATTGTGTTAAGATTGCTTGACTTGTGCTAAGTTAGCTAAAATCTGCCAAAGACTAAAATTTGGAAAAGGATAAGCTTTTATTTGGTCAAGTAGTCTAATCACCCCCCTCTAGACATACTTTCGATCCTACATGTGGGCATTAGGATTAACTATGACAATCGTTAAATACGACATTACTTTGGGCTTGGGAGAGTAGACGGACCAGGACAGTTGCATTTCTAACAAAAAGAACCAACTTATCTTAATGGGAAATTTAGAAGGACATGTAAAAAAGTGCCATTGATTCATATTACTGGAGGCATTACATTGAAAACAACACCATTGTTTAACGGGTCCTTACTTTTAATAGTGTGACTGCTACATTTTACTAGTGGCATTACATAAGAGTGGCTCTGGGCAACAAACATCAGAACAGGATATCTGGGTTGCTCCCATTTTTGTTCGGTATAGCCACCTTATACTGTGTGAGGCTAGCAAATCTAGTGCTGGACTTACTCTATGGACTTGTCCCCCAGTCCCCACTTGCTTTCATTTTTCAACCAATAGATCGGGTTTATATTGAGTTTGTAATGCGTTTCGCTTTATTTCCCTATTAGACCTAGAGACCAGTTGGATAGCCAGTCTCTGCTACTTTTCGCCCCCATTATTTCCTCTTTAGACCAAGTCCTAGATTCAGGTAACAAATCCTCCCCCACCCCCACCCCCTTTCTTCCTTGTTTGAACCAAGTAGTACTAGATTCGAGTGCATGAACTAGTTTTACCTCTTAAACATAAAAAAATTAGGTGGTTTTCGAACAGCCGATCAATCCTATCTACGAGGGGGCCTGAGAAATAGTAAAAGATACAAATGGAGCGACGTCAGGAGCTCGGGAAGTAGAGCAAGGCCGGTTTCGAAGGAAGTTATACCTGATGGTTTCGGAGGCCGGATCTGCCCACACTACGGCAGCGAGGAAGAAGGGGTCGGAGGCCCTCCCTCGCCAGCGGTGGTTTGGAGAGAACGGCAAGGCAGGCTGATCGGGACGCGCCAGCAGTGGGTAAGAGCCATCACCGAGGACGATCGCATGAATGTTGCACCTTCTCACCTTCCCCGGCAGAGAGGATTCGGCTGGATCTGTGCCTAGCGGTGAGCAGAGAAAGAGAGTGTGGCCACCGCTATCGTGTTTAGATCTGGAGAGGTCGAGACAGTGTGAAGAGAGCAACACTAGCAAGCAAGTGCGGAGGCTCCTGCCTATATAGTGGAGTAGCACTAGTAGTTTTCTTTTGTCTACCGGAGCTGGCTTGACCTCGTCAATGAATGTCGAGAAGTCTTCATGCACGTGGCCCGGAGGCGCACTTGTCTTCATTTTGATCTGAAGCGCCGGATTATAACATATAACACGAAAAAATGCCACATGACAAGAAATCATAACCTCACTGCCCAAAGGAGACAACATGAATCCCAACGGACAAACTAGACGAGGAACAAAGCTCAAATTAAAGATAAACTCGTAGAAAAGGGGTCCGTCGATAGATGTCCTAATTAACATAGCCGGCTTGACCTAGATGGCAGCTGAGTAGTCTTCGTGCATGTGCCCCCAATGACTAGCCCAACTCAGTTGTCGCTGTTTAACCCTCACAGTGATCCGAAGCACATGACACCTAATTTTGCGACATGACAATAAACCTTTTTTTAGATTTCTCACCACAACTACAACCATGTACAACACAGCCTGCACGATATGTAGACGATAGCCAATCCAGGCGTGTCTGCTGGAGTCTGGTCACATGCATGGACGAACTGATCTTCCGTGTCTTGCAGGGATCGTCCAGGCACCAACGAAGTAGTACAACATTTCTCTAGTACTATCGCTGCAAAAGTTCCCTTCTCGGCCCACTTTTTGGTGTTTGGTAGAGTGTATGAAGGGTGCATGAGTCCACACTAGCTCAACACAAATACACTAGGAGCATGCATGAGAAGAGCATCCATGAAGAGGGGTGGTGAGATGAGCATGCATGAAGAAGGAACAACTATGCTAGGATGAGAATGCAACCAAACACACCCAAGTCACCCGACTTGTGGGGGCGGGGAGTGTGCCTATGGTCGGTTCTTAATTGCGGTCCCACATGTGTGTGCAAATGCAATATGACGCGCGTTCCATTTGGAGAGCAGCATGCCAGACCGACCAACCGTCTGGGGTGCGACGCGAGCGCGACGGGCGTGCTGTATACTCCGTACATGTGTACCGCCATTTTCTAGAGGCTTCGCTCCATGGCGCAATCTAAGGATACAAAATTAGTATACTGTAGTACTATTTAAAAGTCGAGGGCGGAGATTTTCCTGTGCGGTAGGCGGGGCAGTTCCGCCTAGTCGGTTCGACAGAGACGCGAGAAGACGAGGGAGTAGGCTGCTGCAAACGTAGGGCTATGTGATTTGACAGCGATTTACTGCTGGATAGGTGGGGCCACGTAATTTGACTTGCCATTATCATTTTAACTGCGGCGCTACGACCGGCGTGAGTCTCCCGATTCCTGACCACCTCCATACAAGTGCCTCTCCCAATGCTCCACCATGTAGTAGAGGCTGGCTCTTGCATGAGAGCCCACTTCTCCACTTTTTCCTTGCCTCTCTTTCCTCCACATATGCAAAAATGCCATGTAAAGCGCACTATTGTACTTACTTGCTCCTACAGGTGCTAAGCTAGCCAGATAGGCATAAAGTCTGATTTGGCAAGTTAATCAAGAAGAGAGAGACTAGTTTGGTGACCCAAGGAAGAAACGGTGCTAAGCGCATGTACCTAGGTGAAAAGACAATTTTGAGTCTATAGCTAATTAAATGAAGCAAACTTAGCAACAAAAAACTAATAAGCACACCATTTCAGTGGAAGAGGTCACTCCTTGGCAAATGCAATAAATACTAGTACTCCCTGTGTCCCGTAATATAAGAACGTTTTTGGCACTACACTAGTGTCAAAAACGTTCTTATATTATGGGACGGAGGGTGTACGAATAAAGAGATAGAGAGAAGTAAAAAAATAAATACACTTATAGCCAACCTTATAGCTAACCTTGTTGTAGTATGAGTGACTAAGTGATGACTATGTATGACATGCCAACATCAGATAGCCTAACGCATCGTGTTAAATCTCCAAGGGAGTGACCGCGCGAGTGGCACGACGGTCGTGGTAAGCGCGACCATGATACGGGCTACTGGCAGCCCTTGGATCTGAGATCAAATGGTCGCATGCTAAGTTGCTAAAAATTTGCAGAATAACCCTCCAGGATAGGATATTCAGCCATAGGTCTAGAATCACGCCATGCAACCGTTCGATCTCAGATCCAAGGGCTCTCGGAAGCCCGTATCATGGGAGAATGGAAAGCCACTACCCTGCCGTTAGCACGCTGGCAGTTCGCTCCTACTCGTCCCCGCACGTCCATCAATACTATGGCGGTTCGTTCCTAGTCGTCCCGTCCTTTCACATTACAGAAGTTCCACTAATCCTAACCCTCCTCCGAAATCCATGGCGCCCAGATCTCCATGATCGGCGGTGAGTACTAGGTTAGAACCATCACCGGCGATGAGTTCGACGTCATCTACACCCGTTCATCCGCGATGGTGAAAGGATGCCTTTCTCGCTTCAGACGCATGTTCGAAAACTCAGATGATGAGTGGGTCGCTGGGCTAGATGTTGAGTACACCACAGTCCTGGGATGAGAGAAGGATCAAAAGGACGAAGAGAGGAAGAAGCCCGCCATGATCCAGGTTGACTTATGCTTGGTCTACCACATATGCCATGCCGACGTTGAATGCCTGGATTTTAAGAACTTCCTCGAGAGCAACCTAGTCAAATTTGTCACTGTAGACTTTACGAATGACAAAGAAGTCCTGGGTCGGATAGCCCTCATTGTAGGAAACCCCTTCGACCTCCAGAAGAATCGGCTGGTGTCCTCTCGTCATCCTTCAATGTTGACCCTGGCAGGAGCCATGGTTCATCCTTCGTACGGTAAACTGGAGAAACCTCCATACATGTTTCATCGTTATGCATGGCAGTGGAATGTACTAGATATAGACCACATCCACTACGCTGCAATGGATAGCTACCTTTGTTTCAATATCTACAAGGGGTGGATGAAGAGAAAGAGCCAAGTGTGCGGTTCAAGCAAAGAAGTATCGGCCAAGAGGAAGAGGGACAAGGACGAAGTCGAGGACGTGGACGAGGACTCCGAGTAAGGTGGCAGTGTCGTTGCTCATGGTGGCTCTAATGCAGTGTCTATCAGAATAGTTGCAAAGTTTAATTTCAGGTGTGCTTAATTTAATTTGAGGGGTGTGTTGTGCTAAGCCCCCAGCAGAACTATGTTATGTTTCTTCTCGTTACTTTAACTCTTCAGTACGTACATACTAGTTTTTCTTACATTTCATCTTTTAGTTGGTATAGTACTAACACTCGTTTCTTCACATTATATACGTACAATATATATACCCAACATCATATAGCCAACAGTTTAGTTGTCAAAGAATTTCAGGGTGCTTACTTTTGTCAAAGAATTCCAGGATGCTTAGTTTTATTTGAGGGGTGGGTTGTGCTGGACACCATTATTGTGACTAGCCTTTTTAATAGTACTATATGCATAATTTGGGAACGAGCGCTCTCTATATGTACCACTTTGTTTTTATTCAAGTTTTGCTCCATGGCGCAATCCATCGATACTACTATTGTACAAAAGTATACATTTTTTAAAAGGCTAGAGGGCGGGGCAGTCTAGCTTGGTCGGTTTCACAAGAGGCGAGGGCCTTTGTGATTTGACGGCTCATTACTACTGGAAGGCGGGGCCTTGTGATTTTACTGCTCCTATAAATGCACCGATGACTTGAGGAGGAGCAAAGAACCGTGCGGTATACTCAAGTTTTCCACTGGAGTAGTACTACGACGGAGGAGCACGAAAGACGGCAGCCCAGTGCCATATGGCGATAAAAAATGATCTAATTTGCTAGTCATCTCATTGTTAGCATTATTCTATTCATTCCCTCAAAAAAAGCATTGTTCTATTCATGCCTCGCAGAGAATGTGACACGTGCAACAAAACACCCGAAGAAAAAGATGAAACACATGAGCAAAATAAGAAGGAATATTATCAACCCAAATGATCTAATTCACCGCGGAGTCGTAACTGCTTCTTCATCGCCTCCATGACCTCCATCTCCTTGCGCGTCTCCTCCGCCATCTTCTTCATTCTGTCCATGACATGGGATTTCTCGACGCGAGCCTTCATCATCTGTTCCAGGGCCACATTACATACCTTGATAGCAGCCGGGTGCTCGATGCGAAGCTTCGCCAACTCCTCCTTCTATTCCATGACGAGGGCCTGCAGCATCTTCATCGAGGAACTACTATTCTCATGCAGCTTCTTCCAGCTGGCATTCTTCTCCTTCAACAGGTCGATCTCGTGGCAGAGTTTTGCCTTGTCCTCCTAAAGTTGTAGGATTTCGCCGATCGCCTTCTTCTCCGAGGCAATGCTCTTCTTCAGCAGCACCACCAAGCCGGCGGTCAACTCCCCCTGCTTATTGAGCTCAGTGGGCATGTCGTCGAAGCTCTCCTTCAGCAGCTCCACCAAGCCTTAGATGAACTCCTTCTGCTTATTGAGGTGCTTATTGAGCTGATCAGGCATGCCGTCGAGGGATAACGACTCCAGTGCCGCCGGCTCGGCATGTTCGCTCCGCGGCTAGGGCGCTCCTGGGAGCCATCGCCTGCCCGTGAGAGATCTTTCGAGGTGTCTGCGTGGCGGCGAGCACTCTTTTTTTTCCGCAGCCTTGGTTGCCGCTCCCTTGTTATGAGTAGTTCTCTACCTAGAGCTCTGCTCACCGGCCATGGCCAGGACGGACAAAGAAGAAGCACTTATGAGGAGGAAAGGTAGAGTAATTTTTGGTTAGGTAGTTCCCCTTTTTATAACCTAAGTACTAGCACTAGTACTAATACCTGCATAGTGGGAACACGTTCAAGTTTGGTACGTACTAGTAGGTGTGAGTAGGCTTTCGAATGTGATGGGAACAAGGTAAATATTAATCGATGGTTTTGGTTTTGAGGCCCAAAACGGCTCCCGATGCTTTTGGCGGAGCATAAATTTCAAGTAGAATACACTGCTCAAATGCGTAAATATTATGTTACTGTCAAAAATTGGCACAAAATACGAAGGAGACCAATGGAAGTACTACTAGCAACCCATGATTTAACTACTCGCATGTGCGCAGTGGAGTAATAATGTCTTTCTTCTACCCTCACGTCCACTCAATTTGCATGCACTGTATTAATTGACCATCAATGAAGTGAACGACTTTACACGCGTCAAATTATCACATGGGGTGGATCTTGGTACAAAACTGCGTCCGCCTGTGTACCCGCGTGTGCGTGCGAGGGAATGAGTGCATGCGTGCACATCTTCGCTTCGTGCATGTACCGCCAGTATGGCTCAGGGAGGACGAGTACATTCTTCTAGAACCAGCAGCACGTCACTGTGATCAATCCACGCAAGGAGGTTGCGACAATGCCTCCACATGTGCCACATGGCTTCATGAACTGTAAGAGAGACACTATGTAGCGTGCCATTGGAATTCTAATTTACGTGTTTTGCACATACTCGAAGTACTAGTAAGCTACACGTGCATTGCATGCATTAGATTTTGCAACCAAATTATGAATAAATACCACACTATAGCATGTAAGCTCTGAGTCATGTATGCCTAATGTAGACCTTCGTTTAATTCTTATAGTTCATCTCATTCAAAATCAGTTAGTTTTTATGAAAAAGCTAGGGCCTCTTGGATTCGTAGGATTTCAAAAACGCGGGAATAGGAAAAACATGGGATTATAGTGGAATATCGTCTTGAATCCTACAGGATTGTACGAGTGTTTGATTGTGCATAAAAAATGTAGAATTCTTTCAAAGAGGTTTGAGTGGATGGGATGTTTTCTATGAAATCTAGTGCAAATGAATCATATCGAAAAATTCCTATGGTTTACAATCCTACGAATCAAACAACCAAGATAGGAAAAATTCCTAATGATTAGAATCCTCCAAAATTCCTTTGAGGATCCTTTCAATCAAAGAAGCCCTTAATCTATTTTATGGTTCATGGAATTGTGCGTTGTAAAGCATAAAGTAAAAACAAATAATGGCAATTCCACTAGAAAAAAAGTTTGGGCAGTTATGATACGGAAGATTCTAGAACAGAAGAGAACCATTGTTGTTTTGAGGTTTGTGCATTATGCTTAAGTTCAACCATGGAGTCTGCTAGATTGTACATGTGGCAAAATCCGGTGGGGGCTAGAAGATGGTGCGAGGGGCCGAGTGGAGGGAGACTATGAAGCAATGCACAAGTGTGAGATCAATATTTAGAGACAGGGGACGAGAACGTGCGCTGTTGCGCGCAGTGGCGGAGCCATGAAAAATAAATGAGCTAGGGGGCCAAGCATTGCTAATCCTTTATGAGGAGGGTCAATTCATGAACTTAAACCATTTTTAGCAGCAATTGTCGAATGATCACATTCATATTAGCCTTGATATATAGTGATGTTAGGGGGGCAGGGCCCTTACTGCCCCCTGTCTTAGCCATTGTGCGCGCATCTGAGAGATGAAGCGGAAGGCATGGATGATGAGATGGGGGACGTTGGATATATAATTAATGTGGGTGTATTAGCTATAAATGTAAATCCTATATAGAGAGGTGTAGATTGATCGATGTGGACGTGGGAAAGAGGGTGAGACCTCACTGGATATATCGATTGATCGGTTTGTGTGGAAAACTATGAAAGACCTAGCTATATACACACATACATAGAGGAACATCGATCATTGCGCATGCACGCGTGAGAGATAAAGAATGCCCGATATGATGGAGAGGGGGATGTGTGTGGGTGTGTGCCTTCATGGGAGACCGACCTGAAGAAAAAGATTGCATGTGTGCGATGGATAATGCCGACTGGTAGTGTGCGCGCATGCATGCACGAGAGAAAGTTAGTGGTACAATTATAAAGAAAAGATGACTGTGTGGGTGTAAAAGACTAGGTGAGGTCATAATCAATGTAAAGTTGAATTCAAATATTTGAATAAGAGATCCTGATGTTTGAAACCCATGCATGCATGAATATAATGGAGATCTGTGCGGTGTGGTTTAGAAACGAGCATGTTGTAATGTATACACATTGAAAAAGGTCAGACTCATTTGAATTTGAGATACCGATGGCAGACTTCATTTGGCCACGTCGCATCCGTGCATGGACACACTATTCTAATTGGAAATGATGGGTGGCTTTCACATCACATATATATATCTATACCCCTATATATATATGTATGTATGTATATAATATTTTATATTTTTATATTGTGTGCGAGTAACTTTAACTTTGAAAGATGATCGTTGGATGAGGCGAATCTGATGGTCCAAAGATGGCAAGTTTGAGCACTACTGGCCGTTGGATATCATCTAGATTCCACCAGATTTCGCCACATGTATAATCTAGAAGAGTCCATGGTTGAACTTAAGCATAATGCACAAACATCAAAACACAAGCACTTCTTCTTTGTTCTAGAATCTTCCGTATCAGAATTGCCCAAATTTCTTTCTACATGATTTGCCAAAATTTGTTTTTACTTTATGTCTTACAACACACAATTCCATGAATCTTAAAATAGATTAGCTTTCTTATAAAAACTAGATGATTTTGATTGAAATGAACTATAAGAATTAAACGAACATCTACATCATGCATATATGACTCAAAGCTTACATGCTATAATGTGGTATTTGTTCATAATTTGGTTGCCAAATCTCATGCGTGCAATGCATGTGTACCTTACTCTAGTATAAATGGTGTTTGTGTGTGTGTGTGTTGTGCGTGTTGAGGTGGAAATTGTCTTTTTTTGGGTACACGTTAAGCTTGTTCTTCCGAAATTTCAAGCCGCACCTTGTTATGCCGAAAATTCAAGCTAGCATCTCTCTCTATCGTGCTACGAAACTCCCGCCTCTTCAACCCGCGCCTTGTTAGCCCGAAATATTTAAGATATATCTTTGTCTCGTTGTGCTCCGACAACTCCCTCCATCTCAACCCGCGCCTTGCTATTCCACAATTACAACGCGCGCGAAAACTCCCACCTCCTATGAAATCCCGACACGCGAAATACCCGTGGTTCCTGTCGGTGTCAAAACCGGCGGATCTCGGGTAGGGGTCCCGATCTGTGCGTCTTAGGCTGATGGTAACAGGAAGCAAGGGACACAATGTTTACCCAGGTTCGGGCCCTCTTGATGGAGGTAAAACCCTACTTCCTGCTTGATTAATATTGACGATATGAGTAGTACAAGAGTAGATCTACCACGAGATCGTAGAGGCTAAACCCTAGGAGCTAGCCTATGATGATTATGATTGTAATTGTGATCGGCCTTCTAAGGACCAACCTCTCCGGTTTATATAGACATCGGAGAGGGCTAGGGTTTACATGGAGTCGGTTACAAGGAAGGAAACTTAATATCCGGATCGCCAAGCTTGTCTTCCACGCAAAGGAGAGTCCCATCCGGACACGGGACGGAGTCTTGAGTCTTGTATCTTCACGCTCCAATAGTCCGGACGATGTAGATAGTCCGGCTGTCCGGATACCCACTAATCGAGGACTCCCTCAGTAGCCCCTGAACCAGGATTCAATGACGATGACTCCGGCGCGCAGTCTTGTATTCGGCATTGCAAGGCGGGTTCCATCTCCAGATACTCAAAAGTAATTATCGAACACGTAGACGATGTCCGGATCTGCAAAATGATCTTCACAGACCACCGTAGAGAAAATGATATTTCACAAACATAATCTGCTGGCCACGTGACATGTCATTACGGTCGGGTCATTATTCGAACCGTTTTCCCACAACCAGCCATAGCGCAAATCGCGAGGCGGTTTCTTCTACACGTTTTGCCACAACAGAGATCGTGTCCCCTTATCGTGGGATTCTCATCAATACTGGTATGCATAATCCAACCGCACTGCTAATCACGGCGAGTGGGGAGCGAGCGGGTTCCACCAGGCAAGTGGGGAGGCGCAAAAAGCTTTTACCGTCTCTATAAAGAGATAAGGTCTCTTCCTCTTTACCCACGCCTTCTCCTTCTACTTGCCCATTCCCCTCTATTTGAGCCCTAACGCCCAGGCATCTTATTTTCCATCAAAGAAAGGTTTTCCAAAGATGTCTGGATCCGGAGCAGGGGGCAGATGGATGGCCTCTACCATCCAGGACAAAGATATCAAGAGGCTCCGGGAGGCCAGATATCTGGCCAAGAAGATCGGCCACCGTCTCCCACCGGCGGGACATGTCGTCCCTACTCCGGAGCCTCATGAGAGAGTCGTGTTCCTTCCCCATTTTGTCCGTGGGCTCGGGTTTCCCCTTCATCCATTTGTCCGTGGAATCATGTATTACTATGGGATTGATTTTCATGATCTTTCCCCCAATTCTTTCCTCAATATCTCGACGTTCATCGTCGTGTGCGAGGCTTTTCTCCGGATTTCGCCTCAATTCAGCCTATGGCTGAAGATTTTCAATGTGAAGCCCAAGGTGGTGAGTGGCGAGCACGCCCAGTGCGGTGGCGCCATGGTGAGCAAGATGCCCAAGGTCGTTTGGCCGACAGGTGCTTTCAACGACTCCGTCAAGGAGTGGCAGCAGCAGTGGTTCTATATCACCGAACCACGCGGCAAAAAGTGGGCTACAGCTACTGAATTCAGATCCGGAGCCCCACTGCAGCTCACGTCCTGGCCCAAGAAGGGCCGAACTGGTCCTCGTCCGATGAGCTGTCGCTGCTCCAGACGCACGTTCAAAGTGTAGACAACAAGGACGTCAAGCTCGTCGACATAGTCCAGGTGATGTTAGTTCGCCTGGTTCTCCCTTGCCAGTGCCGAGCCTGTAATTTGTGGGAGTACGACCCAACCGAGCACCAAACCCTTCAAGAGCTCTATGATTCCTCCCACAAGGATATCTGGAAGGTGCTCTTTAGGTCTGGCAAATCATGGCCAGGCTCCGCTGAGGACCATGGGTATCAATTATCCCATTCTGCAAGCCCGGTAAGTTATAGCCATGCTCTGTCCATCCATGCTTCAGTTGGCATGTCCTGAGGAAGACATTTTTATCGTGCTTCATCGTGACCCCAGGGATGGATAAAGAAGGTGGAGCGAATACATGGTCCGGCACCGCTTCCAGAGGAACCGGCCGGACCTCTTCTGACGAATATGCTGGTCCCTGCGCCTTACGAGGCGCCAAAGAAAGAGGCCTCCAAGAAGGTCAAAAAGACCCGGAGTGGCCTCCGTCGCGGCGAGGCTTCGGATGCAAAATCCAAAGACTCCAGCGATGCTCCTTCTTCCGAAGATGAAGAGGAGGAAGCAGAGGAGGACGAGCCTCACTCTGGAGGTGGGAAGAAAAGGACGGCCTCCTCATCCCTGGAGGCCCAAGAGGGGGAAAGGTTCCCTCCTAGAGGCATCCACCACGGCTGCCGATAGCAGCCCGGAGTGGGATCCCAGGGCCGAGACCCTGGAAAAGTCGTAAGTATATGAAATCCGAACACGCATATGCGTCTGGGGTTATTTGGGTATAGTAGTTTTAACTGTCGCCATATTTCGTACAGCCCCGCGAGGTATCGCGCCGGACAGTCCTCGTCGGAGGATTCGTTGAGCTTAGATGCCTTGGCGAGCGAGACGCCTCCAAAGGCCCCTTCCCCAAAGTCTAGGCGCGACACTGAGGTGTCATCTCAACGGGACCCGGACCAGGGGGCATATCTCTGGAGCCGGACACACGGGAGCAATGGCCCCCAAGCGTGTCGATGGTGGGGGTGATCTCGGGTTCGGACCACAGCCGGACATGGTCCTTGAGACTTTTAGGGCTCCAGGATCGGGCGAGCAGCCACCTTTGACGGGGGGAGGCTTGCCTACTCCGCCAGCAATCTATGTCCAAGAAGAGCTGCCGGGCGGCCTATCGATAGCGTTAAGGAGCGCGTCTATCGTCGATGAACATCGAACCCTCATGGGTGCGGTGATTGAAAAGATCCAGTCGCCCCGAGCGGGCTGAATGAGTCCTGCCTTGGCCTTATAAAGGCATTTGAGGTATGTTTTCTAAGAAACCTTTGAGGAATTGTCATAATATGAGTAGTAGCCCCTAATGCACGGTTCGGCGAAAGAGAGAGAGCCGGGCAGGGGATCAAATCCTCTGCTTTTGCAGGAGCATTTGTTAATGACGTATACCCCTTTGTGTGAAAACAGGCGTCTGCAGAGAAGACGGCCGCTCATAATGCGGAAGTGTCCGGACTGAAGCAGAACCTTGAACGGGCCGAGGAGGAACTTGGCCGTGTGAAGAGCAATTGGAGGACAAGCAAGGTATGTTGAAACATTGTCTTGAATTTGGCACGAATGAGTAACTGTGCCTAGTGAAAAGTATTTGTATGGTATGCTCTAGGAGCGAGTGTCGAATATGAGGCACTAAAGAAGGCTGTGGCTGATGCCAACAAGAAGGCTGACGTCGAACAGGCGCTTCGTGAGAAACACAAGGCCAGGGTCATCGCAGCTGAGCGAGAGCTCCAGGAGGCTGTGAAGAAAAGCGAGGGCTTGGAGCAAGTCTAGTAGGGAAAGAATCTGAACTCGCCCAAGCTCTCGAAGCCGCGGTAGATGCTCGGGAAGAAGCCCGAGGTGCTGTGCGGGACATTCAGGAGGCCCGGAAGATTGCGACTGGTAAGGCCTTTTGTATTCATGGCCATTTTTGCATGATAGTGGGAAGAACTCTAAGGGACAAGCTTATTTCTTGTTTCTCCAGGGGCGTTTGCGGATCTGCCTCGCAGCATATCAGATGCCGCCCAGTTCTACCGGACCGAGGAGAAGAAGTCTGCGGAGAGGGATTTTTGGTCACAGTATTTGGCACCGAACTATCCGGTGCCCTTTATCGATCAGCTGAAGCAGCTGGTCGAACTGCACCAGGCGGCAGAACTAGCCATGAAGGACTTGGTTGTCCGGCTGTGGCCCGCGGAGCCAATTCCAAGCAGTTACTTTGGACTTGTGAAGCGGATTGTGGGCGCCTGTCCTCGGCTTGATGCTGTTAAGCAATCGGTCTGTATAGAGGGTGCGTGCATGGCGTTTGCCCGTGCAAAAGTGCATTGGGGGAAGCTTGACGCTGAGAAGCTGATGACTGAGGGGCCGCCAGAGGGTAAGGAGCACCGCAAGCCCGAGCTGTACTATGAAGGTGTACTGAAGGGAGCCCGCCTTGTGGCGGATAAGTGTACCAAAGACATTATATTTCCCTGAGGGCATTCGTGCCATTCTTTGTAAAATGGGATAATGGCACTTTTATTATTTATTGCCTGTTTTGTTTGAACATTTGTTCTTCCTGTGCGGCTGTTTAGTGTATATAAATCCAG
>NC_041385.1:504879430-504891480 GCF_002162155.2 Triticum dicoccoides | reverse complement strand
AAAGAAATACGGGGGAGTTCGGGACATACCTGAACACTCTTTATCCCATGGCTGGGTCCTTTTAAGGATGTGTTCCTCACCACAAACCAGGCAATCGGACTATAGGGCTTTACCACTCTCACTTAGCCATAGGAATTCGAGTATGGTCGGCGCAGCCCCTAGTGTTCGGAAGGCCGAACTAGGGGCTCTATTGGCACCTGATCGAAAGAGCGATCCGTCGCACTCTGCATTTATAATGGCGTTATGCGGAATAAATCTTTAAGGATTTTACAACCTCTCGAACAGCTGACCAGCTCTCCCTGTCATGACAATCAGTTTTCGGCTTTCTATACTGGGGTGCTCGTCCGGCAGAACCGGGACACAATCGCAGTAGTTCTCCCAGCACTACCTTAGCCGATGGGACGGAACGTAAGGTACCAAAACATGGGAGCCGGGAAAACCCAACCAATGACCCAAGACATGATTCGGAGCTGATGTATATAGTGCTATAAGTTCGGGGTGCCGAGCAACCGGAAAGGTGGTCAGACTTTATTGCCGTACTGTGAAGCCCCTGGCATAATCGGGCGTGACACGAGGCGTCGATGAGAAACGACAGCCGGTAAGCGTTATTTAAGTCTACGCATTGTAGTAGGACGATATGTCTATGCATATGAGTACGATTTATGATTGTAAAAAGAGGTGTTTTTGGCGGAACCTGTGATGGCCGGACTGGGGGAGAGGGCTGTGAGTGCATCTGAAGTGAATCCGGGCTGCATTCTTTGTGGGGGTTCACATGCATGTTCCTGCCCTTGTGTGTCCGGGCCGATTCCATGTCGCCAATCCTGTTCTGCGTCAAAGTTAGTTTGTAAAGGCAAATACCTGGAGGCAGCTGGACGTCCTCTTGTGGTTGATCCGAGGGTTCCTGATCGGACCCTGGTTAACCCAGCCGTTATACCGTGAAGTAGCGCGGACTCCTTAGTTGGTGTCAGGATAGTAGGCTGTCATATCAAAATTTTGATTGGCATGCATGACTCACTGCTCCGGCGGCTGTATGATTTCTGCTTTAAGGGCGGGGTTTGGCCTTGCCCATAGGTGTGATTATATCACACGGTGTTAGCCTAATGGTTTACCATGTGGAATCTAGTCGGCGTGGTTCATCCCGTTGGCATATGGTAAATTACCATCTGAGGGGAAGGTGTCGAAGAATTATTCTTTGGCGTGGCATTTTTTTGGTGATTCGAAGACAACCGTTAGAGTGGTGGGCCAATAAAACTTGGCCTTCGCACCTGGCATCTTTTAGAAGATGTTATTTATCGTTTCACACCCGCGGGGGCTTTATTTGTTATGGGGCCCCCGGACTACTAGGTCTAGAGGTACTGCAATTGAGTTGTTGTGGTTGATGTTGTCCGGACGGTTGATGTGATCGGGGGAGATCGGCCGTACTTTTATGATCTGGACGATCTTTTGACTTTGCCGTTGTTGGACTCCTCCCCTTATTGTTTTCGGGACACGACCGGCCACTTTGTTTTGAGGATCCGGCATTCTCTATTGGTATGCTTTGTCGTCCTTCTAGGAGGATCCGGCATTCTCTATTGTTATGTGGCTCGGGCCGGATAGGCTTGAGCTGTTCTTTGTCCGTTGACCGGACTGGGAGTTGCTGGACTTGGCACCAGCTTCCCTGACTTGACGTTTATGACCATTGCGCTGAGGCTTGAGGATGCCTCTTCGTGTATCCTTCGTATTGTCTTGGACCGTAGTGATGTGTTGACGTTGGGGTATGTACCTTGGGTTCTCCTGCTTAGGTTGAGGTAGCCAGTTGTGCCGTGTGTGTCCTTTGTCAGGGCGGTCGAGTCCGTATTTTTTGGTGGTCAGGACCTTGGTCCACCTGTCCACGAGCAAATCTTGGTCAGCTTTAAGCTGCTATTGCTTCCTTTGCAGACTCCTTGCTGTGGCCATGAGCCGTCGCTTGAAGCAAACTTGTTCCATTGGATCTTCAGGCACATTGAATTCATCATTGCCGAGGCTTACCTTGTCCTCAGAGGGGGGTGTCGGTGTCAAAACCGGCGGATCTCGGGTAGGGGGTCCCGAACTGTGCGTCTAGGCGGATGGTAACAGGAGATGAGGGACACGATGTTTTACCCAGGTTCGGGCCCTCTTGATGGAGGTAAAACCCTACGTCCTGCTTGATTAATATTGATGATATGGGTAGTACAAGAGTGGATCTACCACGAGATCAAGGAGGCTAAACCCTAGAAGCTAGCCTATGGTATGATTGTTGTAATGGAGGTTATGTCCTACGGACTAAAGCCCTCCGGTTTACATAGACACCGGAGAGGGCTAGGGTTACACAGAGTCGGTTACAATGGTAGGAGATCTACATATCCGTATCGCCAAGCTTGCCTTCCACGCCAAGGAAAGTCCCATCCGGACACGGGACGGAGTCTTCAATCTTGCATCTTCGTAGTCTTGGAGTCCGGCGGACGATGATAGTCCGTCTGTCCGGACACCCCCTAGTCCAGGACTCCCTTAGTAGCCCCCGAACCAGGCTTCAATGACGATAAGTCCAGCGCATATATAGTCTTCGGCGTTGCAAGGCGGGTTCTCCTTTTAAGTTCCATGTACCTGCCAAACAGTGTCCGGCTTCCTTATAAATGCTGCGCTTCTTGGCTTCTACGCCCAATAATGGCCTTCTTCCACGCATCGCATGAATGCGAAAAGCCAGGGTATCTTTTATGTTTTACCCCCTAACTGTGCAAATGATCTGTCTATAAGAGAGGCAAGAATCCAGATCCAAATCACACCATCTTCTCTCCGCGAATACTCATCGGAGCGCTTCTGACCAAGAATCCATTCCATCATGGACCGTCGACGCGGCTCCTCTTCTCGCGCTCCCAGCCCTCTGCCAGGAGATTAGAGGAGGTGCTCTGTTCCGCACAATGAGCTGGTGAAGCTCCAAGCGGGGGGATATCTCCCTCCGGCCTTCATGGTTCCGGTTCGACCCGGGCTGGCCACCTATCAAGGTGGAAAGCAAGCGGAAGCTACCCCAAGCCCCAACAAAGGGGAGCGGGTATGTTTCGTCCCCTATCTGATAAGGGGACTCGGATTTCCTATACATCCGTTCCTCCGTGGGCTCCTGGAGTTCTACGGACTCCAGCTCCATCACCTTACACCCGCCTCTATCCTACATATCGCGGGTTACGTAGCTCTTTGCGAGCTATTTCTGGGCATCGAGCCCCATTTTGCACTGTGGAAGAGGTTGTTCTGCCTCGTACCCCGTTCTCATGAGGGGTCCATATATCAAGTGGGCGGCGCCGAAATATGGCGCATTGCCGGGACCGGATATCCATCCGGAACCCCTAAGAAGGCATCCGAAGACTGGCCTTCGGAATGGTTTCACATAGAAGACGCTCCGCTGCCGGACCCTGTCCGTATCGGCCTCCCGGAGTTCAATACTGCTCCTCTGAAGAAACGCCTTAGTTGGCGCCCGCGGAGCCCCCAACTGGAGGAAGACAAGAGCGTCCATTATCTGATGGGCCGAATAAGGTTACTGGCCCATTCTGGGTTGACCATTATTGGAGTCATGGCAACATGCATTATGCGGGGGGTGCAGCCACTGCAATATAGGGGCCACCCTATGTGGGATTTCAACGGGGAAGACGACGCCACCCGTCACGGCCGCAAAGGACCGGACTCGGCCGAGGATCTGGTGACGATCCTGTCCGGCCTGTATAACGGGGAGAAGGAGGACTTCCTTCAGACGAACCCGTTGAATGGGTTCTCCATGAATAACCCCCGTCGTTGGGTAAGTGAACACTTTAAGGGCCCGACCCATGTTTTCGAAGTTTAAGCTTCTCATATTATGTCTTCGGCGCAGGAACTGCGTCGGATTGTGGAGGAAATGATAAGTCCAGCTCCGCAACCCGAGGATCCAGAGAGATCCCAGGATCCGGCCTTCGAAGAGGATCTGGACATTCATGTGGAGCTAATCGACGGGGTGTTCCACCAGCTAAGCATGGATAATGCTTTAGTCGCCATTACGGCTGACTACCCCGGACTATATTCGTCTTCCCAGGTGATTGTGACAGAAGTCCGGACACCATTATTTCTTCCTTGCCCATTTCTGACCTTCGCGTACGGTGGTGTTTAGCAGGAAGCGCCTTCAAGGCGGGAAGCCGAGCCCGCGACGGCTGACCAACAAAGGCCAGTCCGGACCAGTAGGCGGAAAAGGAGCGCGGCGCGGACTGAGACGTCGCCGCAAAGGTATAGCTCGTAACTAATTATTTGGAGCAACGTTCCTAGGAAGCGTTTGAGTGCTCATGATCTTTCTAGGAGAAAAAGCGCCCGCCGGACTGCGGGCGTAGAGGTTGCCGATCCGACCTCTACCAGCCAGGCTCCAGCACCCGGTCTGGAGGGGGAGGCAAGCGCAAGGCGCGGGCCGGATAGTCCTCCAACGGAGGATGCCGATAGACTGTCCGCCACCAAGTCTGAGGTGGAGAGCGCCATGAACCACAGGCGCCGCCGGATAGTATTTCGTGAAGCGTGCTTCTCCCCAGAGGCATTGAATGCCTTTAACGTGGGGGACGCGCACCTCCGTGCTGCTCAAGATGGTTTTACCAGAGCCACGGAGCAGTATGTAAAAGACATACGGGTAAGAGAATTTAATAGTTATATATGCCAGTAGCCCCCGAGACTTAAAGTAGTTATGTTAACTGATTTAAGGATCATTTGAAATGCAGGATCTTACCGAGAAGAATACCCAACTGTCTCAGGAGCTGCAAGAGGGCAAGGCCAACTTGAGGCCGCACTTGCTGCCGCAGGAGGGAACACAGAGGCCCCTCCTGGTAACGCATCTGCTTTTACATGTAAGCGTTATGCGACGTGCGCGCAAGTCTAATAATGACATTGCAGGTGCTGCCGGACAAGATCCGGACAAGCAGGAATTGCTGCGCCAGCTGAAGGCCGGCGAGAGGGTGCTGAATAGAGTGCAGCAGGAAAGGAACAAGCTCCAAGATGCCCACGCCCAGCTTGGAGAAGAGCTGAAAGGCGTTCGGGTCGAGCTGTCTGGCTCCGTTAAGGAAAATCAGCGGCTTCGTCGCGGCATTTATAGTAAGTGCTTGAGCGAACTCCTTTGAAAAGAAGAGTTCGGCGAGGAAGTCAATTGAAGAAATATGTCTTGTAGGTATACTCACAGGTCGCCCTGCGGAGGAGATGCCCGTATCAATGGGTGATCAACTTCCCGAGCTGTTGCAACTGCTCGAACGAGTTCGGCAGGCGATGAGCAGTGTCGTTCAGGCTTTATGGCCAGCCCTCTCCCCACCCGAGGGCTTTGCAGAGCTTGCGGAGAAGCTTCAGGGAGTGCAGCGGCGCTTCCGTTAATGGAAGATTTCGGCCTGCCGCCAAGGTGCCAGGGAGGCTTGGGCCATGGTGAAGACGTGGTACAAGAAGGCGGATCCCAACCACATGGTCGAGGTTGGACCGGTGGGGCCCGATGGGAAGGAGATCCCTGTGAGTTTAGTATACAGCCAAGTAGAGTTGGCTGCTAAATTTTCCCAACAGGACTGTAAGTTAGACAGCCTGTTAGACGGGATTGAGGAGGAATACAGTCAGTAGATTTGACAATGTATTTTAAAATGACATGTGAAATGCCTTCTAGCCGGATTGTAGATCATTTGTCTTTGCCGACCTTTTCGCTTCAACCTCGGGACCGTAGAGTCCGGAGTGTGTCCGAATACCTTCTCGGTTAAGAAACAACCGGGGTATGCATGGAGACCAGGCGTAGGGGTCATTGGTGCTTTATCAGACAAGTGCCCAACTAGTTATGTTATATTACATGGTTAGTAAGAAACATCTTCCAGGGAGAATAGTTCCGTTAAGGGTTCCTTTCCCTGGGAGGCATGCCCTAAAGTGCATGTCCGGACTGCGAAAAAAGCAGAAAAACATCTGGCGGCAGATAAATAAGTAGGTAAAAGATCATCTTTCAAGTCACCGACCGAATATTCCCTTAAGAACGCTAGCTTTCGGCTTCACCCAGTCTGAGGTACACATCTGGCTGACCCGGCAGTAACAATCGTAGAGGTGCTCCCTTTACCTCCTAGCCGAACAATCGGGAACGTAGGGGTAAGCACAGGAGCCAGGCAACCCAGCTTGGCCAAAACTTAAGTCATATCGATGCATATAATGGTGATTAAAAGGTACATGTGGAAGCTTGACACATGTGCTGGGCCTAAAGCCCTTATAATTGAGCTTCTGGAAAGGAAGCCCCCAGGTATAATGAGTGTGAATGGCACGTCAAGTATGTGCGAACAATGCGCAAATGGGCCCTTAAGGGTCTTAGGCCAGCGCTAGGCATAGAATCTTCTGAGGCGGGCTGTGTTCCATGGGTTCGGCTTGAGTCGGTTGTCCGATGCATTTCGTAGACGGTACGCTCCGCCGGTCAGGACTTGATCGATGATGAAGGGGCCCTCCCATTTGGGCTTGAGCTTGTCCTTTTTCTTGTCCGGCAGGCGTAGAACTAGTTCGCCAATGTTGTAAGTCTTGGCCCGTACTTCTCTGCTTTGATATCTTCGGGCCTGCTGTTGATAGAATGCGGAACGAGCCTTGGCGATGTCGCGCTCTTCCTCCAATGCATCCAAGCTGTCCTGCTGATCCAGCTCGGCCTCTCTTTCTTCGTACATGCGCACTCGAGGTGAGTCATGAATAATGTCACAGGGCAGAACTGCCTCTGCGCTGTATACCATAAAAAATGGTGTGAATCTGGTAGTACGGTTGGGCGTTGTCTGCAGCCCCCAGAGCACGGAGTCGAGCTCCTCTACCCAGTGCGTGTCGGATTTCGTAAGTGACCGCACTAGTCTGGGTTTAATGCCGCTCATTATGAGACAATTTGCTCGTTCCACTTGACCGTTGGTTTGAGGATGATAGACTGAAGCGTAATCGAGCTTAATGCCCATGTTTTTGCACCATGACTTAACCTCATCGGCCGTGAAGTTCGTGCCGTTATCGGTGATGATGCTGTGGGGGACACCATAACGGTGTACTACCCCGGATATAAAGTCTATCACTAGTCCGGACTCTTCCGTTTTGACTGGTTTGAATCCTTTTAGGATGTTTAGGCTGTGTTCTGCCAATCTGCGTGGGATTCCGGGCATGTCCGAGGGGTGCCAGGAGAAGATGTCCCAATTTTCCTGAAGGAATTCTCGCAGTGTGGCGTCTACATCAGGGTTCAACTATGCCCCGATGGAGGCCATCTTTGTTGGGTCCGTCGGGTGGACCTGGAATTTTACTATTTCATCTGTTGGTTTAAAGGAGGTGGACTTGGATCTCTTATCGAGTATCACATCATCCCTATTCACCGTAGAGCGCAGCGTGGTGAGTTCTTCTGCCGCTAGGGATTCGGATAGTGCCTCCAGGGCTAATGCGGCTGTCTTGTTTTCGGCGCGGAGTGCTATGTCCGGATCACTAACGAGAGTGATTATTCCGCCGGGCCCAGGCATTTTGAGCTTCATGTACCCGTAATGGGGTACTGCTTGAAAAATTGTGAATGCCTCTCGTGCTAATATAGCGTGATATCCGCTGTTGAACGGGGCCACTTGGAACGTGACTTCTTCAGATCTATAATTGTCCGGCGAGCCGAACACCACATCGAGTGTGATTTTTCCGGTGCAGCGTGCTTCCCGGTTAGGGATTTATTCCTCTGGAGGTTGTGCTGCTTCGCCCAATACGGCTCCAGTCTATTTCCATTTTTTGAAGAGTTTCCTCGTAGATGAGGTTTAATCCGCTGCCGCCATCCATGAGGACTTTTGTAAGTCGAAAGCCATCCACTATTGGACTAAGTACCAGTGCGGCTGGTGCTCGGGCTGTTCGGAATTTAGGTTCGTCGCTGGCGTTGAAGGTGATGGCTGTGTCGCTCCATGGATTTGTTGTTGCTACTTGGTAGACTTCGGCGAGGCCGCGGATTGTTCGTTTCCGCATATTATTTGATGCGAAGGTCTCGAAGACTGTTGATACCGTACTGGTATTGTTGGAGTGGTTTTCCGGGGCTAGAAGCTCCTCGCCACTTTTGGCCACCTGCCGTAATATCCAACATGCTCGAAGGCTGTGTGTTGGGACGACGCCCTCTGTACTGTGAAGTTTAATGGGTCCGCTGAGCCATCCCTCCAGTACGGTTCCGTGCCCTCTATGGGGTTTTTGCTTTTTGGTTTTTGTATCTGGGGCCTGAATGTGTTGCACCCTTTTGTTTCGGACTAGGGTTGTATTCGGGGCCGGATTGTCCCAAAATTGGTTTTCGGTTTTCCGGGAACTCTCTAACGCACAGTACTTTCGTACTATGGACGCCAGATCGGCGAAGCGTGTAATTTCACGACGGCTGATGGCGTTCAATATTCCCTTGTCCGTGCAATTATTGCAAAAGATTGAGATTGCGTTTTCCTCTCGGCAATCCTTTATCCTGTCCATAACCAGGAGGAATCTGGCCCAATAGTGATGTACTGTTTCAGCGGGCTCTTGCCGTATTAGAGATAGATCGCATATGTCTGGGTGGGTGGGTGGAATAAAATCCGGAACCCTACCCGTCTCAGGGCTTGAAGGCCGTGAAGTTTCCAAATTTGGAAGCTTGGATTGCTGGACGTTGTCCAACGAGTCCGATCCGATGCCTGACTTTAAGTTCAGTGCTTGATCGGAGTCCGTCCCTCCGCGGAAATCCGGCATGGAGGGTTCGGGAACCCGAACATGACTAGTTTTCAATACGGGAGAGGAGTCGCTGCATTGTTCCTCTACCACTGCGACGTGGTGGGTGACCTGGGGAGAGTTAATCTCTCTCAGATCGGTTTTAAGCCCAATCTGATTGTAGTCCGTAGCGACTCCCAGGGCAGCGATGCGATCCAAGAGCTTATTGACAGACGAGAGCTCTATTGGATCCAGCCGCTCGGCCAGTTCCGAGCTGACGTGAAGATTGCTTTTGACGACTTGAGAAGTCATTGTCGAAGCAGTGGCCGGACAGGCGGTCATAAGGAAACCACCTAGCCGGATAGTTTGGCCGGCGGCCAAGGCCCCTTTGGTGAAAATACCGTCCTTGAAGACGGGTGGAGGCATCCTTCCTATCGGCGACGGCACAGAGGAACTCTCAATGAAAGCACCAATGTCGGTGTCAAAACCGGCGGATCTCGGGTAGGGGGTCCCGAACTGTGCATCTAGGCGGATGGTAACAGGAGACGAGGGACACGATGTTTTACCCAGGTTCGCGCCCTCTTGATGGAGGTAAAACCCTACGTCCTGCTTGATTAATATTGATGATATGGGTAGTACAAGAGTGGATCTACCACGAGATCAAGGAGGCTAAACCCGAGAAGCTAGCCTATGGTATGATTGTCGTAATGGAGGTTATGTCCTACGGACTAAATCCCTTCGGTTTATATAGACACCGGAGAGGGCTAGGGTTACACAGAGTCGGTTACAATGGTAGGAGATCTACATATCCGTATCGCCAAGCTTGCCTTCCACGCCAAGGAAAGTCCCATCCAGACACGGGACGGAGTCTTCAATCTTGCATCTTCGTAGTCTTGGAGTCTGGCGAACAATGATAGTCCGGCTGTCCGGACACCCCCTAGTCCAGGACTCCCTCAGGGGGGTATAGTTGTCCCTCTCCAAGTATCCCACCGTGGCCAGTCCGGCCTGCTTGAAGGCAGGCTGATCGGGGTTGTATTCGTCTTTGGCGCCATTCGGATTGTTTTTGTCTCCTGCGCCGGTATTGCTATGGCGGGGCTTGGAGCGGCGCCGACAACGCCCATGCTTTGTTTTTCTCCCTGAGGGGTTATCCTCCGTTGCCTCATCACCATTGGTTTCCTTCAGAGTGTCCATCATATATATATATCGTGTGAGGAGGTGGCTGTCCACCGCCCTATGAGTGGTGGTTAATGTACTTCTCCTGCATCATCGTCCATACCGTCGATGTCTTCGGAGTTGAAGTCAAGCACGTCGGTTAGATCATCGACCGTGGCAATGAAGTGGGTTGTGGGTGGGCAGCGAATTCCTTCGTCGCTTGCTTCCCACTCGAGTCGGAAATAGTTCGGACAAGAGCCTCCTGACAGAGAGAGAGACTTTAATGAGTTCAGCATGTCGACAAAGGGCGAGTGCTGGAAGATATCCGCAGCGGTAAACTCCTTTACCGGAGCCCAACCAGGCTCGACGGGCTTGGGAGCGCGTGAACTGGAACCTACAACCGGATACGAGTCCAGGGGTCCGGAGTCACATGCTTCCTTAGAAGTGAGGCCTGTGTTCGGCTCTACCACCGACGAGTGTGCGGCCTACGGGGCATGGTCCATCCACCCATCCTCGGGCCACGCAATCTGCTCCGGATTTAGGTCCGGGACTACTGCAGGGGTGACATCTAGAGCATTGTCCGACAGCAGGTCTAAGCCGTGCTCATCGTGACCGTCCGGCGCTCCTGGAACAGGCCCGAAACCATTGAAGATCAAGTCTCTGCGGATATCAGCCGTGTAGTTCAGGTTTCCAAACCTGATCTGCTGGCCAGGGGCATAGCTATCGATCTGCTCCAGATGGCCAAGCGAATTGGCCCGCAGTGCGAAGCCACCGAACACGAAGATCTGTCCGGGGAGAAACGCCTCACCCTGGACCATGTTGTTGACGATAATTGAAGGAGCCATCAAACCTTGCAGCGACGACACAGAGGAACTCTCAAAGAAAGCACCAATGTCGGTGTCAAAACCGGCAGATCTCGGGTAGGGGGTCCCGATCTGTGCATCTTAGGCTGATGGTAACAGGAAGCCAGGGACACAATGTTTACCCAGGTTCGGGCCCTCTCGATGGAGGTAAAACCCTACTTCCTGCTTGGTTAATATTGACGGTATGAGTAGTACAAGATTAGATCTACCACGAGATCGTAGAGGCTAAACCCTAGGAGCTAGCCTATGATGATTATGATTGTAATTGTGATCGGCCTTCTAAGGACCAACCTCTCCGGTTTATATATACACCGAAGAGGGCTAGGGTTTACATGGAGTCGGTTACAAGGAAGGAAACTTAATATCCGGATCACCAAGCTTGTATTCCACGCAAAGGAGAGTCCCATCCGGACACAGGATGGAGTCTTGAGTCTTGTATCTTCACGCTCCAATAGTCCGGACGATGTAGATAGTTCGGCTGTTCGGATACCCCCTAATACAGGACTCCCTTAGTACCCCTGAACCGAAAGAACCACCTCAAATCGATGGGGGTACTTTTGTAACTTACCCCACATTTCGGACAAGCGCGTCCCTAAGCCATGGTTCCCCACTGCCATCCCATCCGCCCACCCATTCGTACATCGAGGCCGCAAAAACCCGCGACAAAACCCCACACCCTGCTCCATCCGCCACCTAGCCGGAGCCTCTTCCCCGACGACGTCCTCCACAGCAACATCTCGATGTCCCTCATCCACCTACCGGATGAGGATCCGTCGTCGATCTCGTCGTCCTGCCGGTTCGGCCACCCCGTCCTCCACCTCCAAGGAGCTGCCCCGATGTTCCCCTCGTCTTTCACGCCACGTCCATTCCCACACCACCGTCTTCACCTGCACCACCGGAAGAGCATCATCATCATCGTTTCCTCGGATGAAGCTGTGGCCTAATCGGCACCACCAAAGAGGTTGTACACTAATCGCCGCATTTTCTTCTTGATTCGATCTCATGGTGCTGCTTGCGCTCGGTCGCGAGCCGACACGGCGCGGCACCATCCACGGCGGCATCGCCGGCCACTTCCTCCACGGCATCGCTCCCTCGGCGGCGACATCCACATCAGTAGGAGCTGCTGCTGCTTTAGCTCTCGCTCGCGCTGCTGCTCTGCTCTTGCTCTCGATCCCCTACCTGGTCTGCTCTTGCTAATTCTCTTGCTCGCGTTGCTGCTCTTGCTCTTGCTCTTGCTTGCAATGCTGCTCCGATTTAGCTACACTTCAATCAACTAAATCGACTTTTCGGTCAGTCAATTTTTAGGTGGGGCTCGCCGGGGTGAAGGAAGAACCAGCTGCGGCGGGGAGGGGGGCTCGCCGGAGAGGTAGCCCACTATATATCTTAGGGTTCAGG
>NC_041385.1:504773312-504879186 GCF_002162155.2 Triticum dicoccoides | reverse complement strand
AGGGTTCAGGGTGGGGGCGGTGGTCACCGGCGGTGGCGGGGCGTTGGCGGAGGGGGGCGGTGGTGTGGGGATCGCCGGAGAAAAAGCTCGGCATGGGGGGCCTAGAGGGATGGCCGGGGTGGTGGCGGACCGGCGGCGTGGGTGTTTTCGGGGCGGGCGGGGTGGCGCACTGCCGGCCGCGGGCGGCGGGGGGCTGCTGTTTGGCCGGTGGTGGCTGGCGGCTCAGGGGGGTGGAGGTTGAAGATGAACTGCACGCCCTTGATTTTGTATCCAACGGCTGCAGAATTGACTGACTAGAGATGAAAAAGTCAGTCGACCAACGTGTAGCCTCACCTTGCTAGTGCGTTCAGTTTCGACAGCAAAATTCAGTTTCGACAGTTAAGTTCAGTTTCGACAGTTAAGTTCAGTTTTGACAATTAAATTCAATTTCAACAGTTAAGTTCAGAGATGAGCGGCTAATGTATTTTACATAAAGCACTTTGTGGTTATGTATTTTACGTCATGTATTGGAGATGCTATTAGAATTCCACTCAGGTTAACGTTGTCTCTCTTGTCCTACTTCAGCCTCGGCATCGTACAACTCACCGGAGTTGCTCCAACGACGAAACCCTCCATCACAGCGGAGCAGTACTTCAGGCTCCATCTCTAGATGCCTAAGATCTTCTTCCCCTCCTCCGACAGCCATGGAGCATCCTCACCGGCCAACCCAATCACGCTGAGATCGACATGGCTTCGCCAAAGAGGTTGTACACTTGTTGCATCTCTTTTTTATTGTACATGTTATATATATATTGTACACTGAGCACTCGTAGTAACGGGAAATACGATTATTTTATCCTACTATATGACAAGTAGTGAGGTACCAGGCAACTTAGCTATCAGTGATGGACTCTCTTGAACGCCAACATTATTTATCTCTGCGCGTTTGAGCTGTGCATTTGTCGATGGGTCTGGGAGTTGAGCTAGTATGGCAGTGGCCTAGGCCCAAAGTAATAGAAGTAGCACAAAAAAATGAGTGTAGGATTTTCCTTGCTCAAGCCTGCCTACTAGAATCGCTAGTGCTTGAAAGGAAAAGTGAATGAAAAACATAGGAATTGGAAAGTTTCCTATGCTACTACTTTTCATGAATTTGGTGCAAAGGAATGGAACAAAGGAAAACTATAGGAGTTGTTCCTTTAGTGTCTCCTTGAAAGAAAAACCGTAGGAATTCTAATTTCCACTTGTCCTCCTTTTCATATTACTATTCATCAAGCACAACACGAAGAGATAGTAGCATAATAGCATTATAACCGTACATTTTCTTGTGGTTTGACTTAATCTCACCATGCTTTTTTGCATCCTGTGATCTTCCAATTGTTGTGAATCAAACACACAGATTGGCAGAAATCCTGTGTTTTAAAATTCTCTGTTTTGCACGTGTATTCCTATCCTATTCCTGTCTATTTCCTATCCCTGCATTGTTAGAATCCTCAAATTCAAACAAGCCCTTACTCAATTACTTCTGTTACAGATATGTGTCAAAGAAAACCTTGTGTGGTTTGTCCTGCTCCTGCGGCGCCGTGTTCCACCCCAGCTCAGCTGCTCCTACGACGGAAGGGTTCACCCTAGCAGGGATCTGCTCTCGAGACTGTCTTTAGCCGCCTTAGATCTTCTTCCCCGCCGCCGGCAGCCACGACAACTGCATTACCATCATCAACTGAGCAGATGACCTTGAGGACTACACGGGTCCGTAAAAGAGGTCGCACTCTTCCGTGTCTGCTTACATTATGCGTCACTTAATATGATGACATGCTACATTATCGTCGTGTTCACCTATTAGACTCTGAGTCTGGTCCAAACTAATGCTGAAACTTGAGTTTTTAAATGGTTGTGGGGTACATATTGGGGCATCAATCAGTACTATCTGTCTACTATCTGGTTAATCTCCGGTGTCTACTATGAGTTTCATGTTGGGTGCAAACAAACATTAAAGGAGCCATTATCTGTATTTTTTAACTAAAGCTATTATCTGCCTGCTATCATTAGTTTTGGGTCTATACACAGTTTGCTACCATCACTCTGGATTTGTGCATGCACTCCTTACATAATCTCACTATGTTTTATTCCTATGAATGTCAGTTATTGTACACAATGGAACTGATCATGTAGAGCAAAAGAGATGAGCCTTGCGTGGCAATAAAATTTCATGCAGACGTCGTTCCATGGTGGACGCAAAGGCAGCCCTCCTCCACCCATTTCGGATCGTAATCAAGAAGAAGATAACTGTTCTGAGGGGGATTCAGAAGGAGAAGACCACTCCTATTTACCCCATGAGGTCTTCGCTCTAACTTGGCATGCTGATGTTGGTAATATCATGCATATGGTGCCTTGCAGTGCTTACTGTATACATTAAAGATGTCATGTGCTTAGTTTAGGCATGCTTTGTGTCAATGCCATCTTTCTTTATCGTATATGTGAGTCATGCAATGCCATCTTGTTTAGCCAGGCATCATATATGTGAATTTTGCAATGCCACCCTAGTTAGCCAGTCATCTTATATGTGAATTATATCATGCCATCATTTTTCTATTACGTGGTGAATTTTTCAATAATTTTAGTTCATTCAATTACTCTTCCTGTGCATCAGCCATTCGGCACGGTCATGGAAAAATCTGGAGTAGAAACAAGGTCTTCAGAGCAGACAATGCATCTGACAAAGCGCATGTCTTGCTGGTTATCGATAGCTCCTCAGAGGAGGATTCAGAGATAGATGACCAGTCATATTCCCCCCCCCCCCCGAGGTGCATGCTCTAACTTGGCAGGGTTATGTTGCTCATATCGTGTGTATGGTATCTTGCATTGCTATGTCATTTGCTTAGTTTAGACATGCTTTGTGTGAATGCCACCTCTTTAGTGTCGAATTACCATATATGTGAATTATGCAATGCCATCTTGTTGCAAGACATTATATATGTGAATTATGCAATGTTATCTTGTTGCAAGGCATTATGTATGTGAATTATGCAATGCCATGCTGTTTAGGCAAGCATCATATATGTGAATTATATCATGCCGTCCTTTTTTGTATTTCTCATTGCTTTTGTCGATAATGGTTGTATATTCAACTGCTCTTCCTGTGCATCAGCCATTTGAATTGGTGATGGAGAAATCTGGAGTGAAAACAAGGTCTTCAGAGCAGACAATGCTACCTGCTGAAGCAGATATCTTGTTGGTTACAGATAGCTCTTCAGAGGAGGATTCAGAGGCAGATGACCAGTCCTATTATCCCCCTGAGGTCTATGCTCAAACTTGGCAGGGTTATATTACTCATATCATGCATATGTTGTATTGCAATGCTTAGTTTTTACATCATATACACAATATTGAATACCATCTCCTTAGTTGACACACCATATATGTGATTGCCCTCTGCTCACTTCCTTATTATATAAATCATATATTTGAATTATGTCATGCCATGATGTTTACATAGACAACATGTATCTGAATTATGGCATGCCAACCCATTTTCTAAAAGACATAATATAGTTATATCATCTCCTCCTGTTTACATAGTCATCATATTTTAAATTATGTCATTCTATCCGTGAATTATATCATGCCATCATGTTTCCATCAACGGCATGTTTGTGATTTATGGCATGCCAACCACTTTAATAGACACGTCGTATAGTTATATCATGTCATCCTGTTTACATAGTCATCATATTTTGAAGTATGTCATTCTATCCTGTTTAGTTAGCCATCATACATGTGAAATTGTGTCATGCTATCCTGTTTAATTAGCCATCATATATGTGAAATTTTCCTGCTATTCTGTTTGGTTAGACAACTTGAATGTGAATTATTTCATGCCCTGTTTTCTTCCCTACTATCCATTGCACATGTCTATCTTACAATGTCTGTACATTCAATTACTTTTCTTGTTTATCAGCCATTTCAATTGGAGGGAGTGATGGCAGTATCTATGGGAGTAAAAACACGGTCTTCAGAAAATATCGTGTTACCTGTCGATGCAGATAGAACCACGGTTGTACTTGCCCAAGAACCAGCCCCACCACACATAACCCACACTCATGCAGATTGTACCCCTACCTAGTTGGACAGAGAACCAGCTACACCCCTTGTAACCCCAACCCCAGCAGATAGACACCCAGTTCCTGTTGACACAGCACCGGTCCACCATAGAGCACCCAAACACGAGCAGTTAGTAAGGCAACTGTAGTGCCCAAAGCACAAGGACCACCACTCCGAACCCCAAGTCAACTCTTAAAGAAGAAGAAGAATTGTTCTCAGGTCAGGTACCATAGCTATGGTTCATACTACTTTGCTCTTGCATCACTGTATTTACTCATACCAACTAATTTCAAATTTGAAGGATGCAATTGAAACTCCAATGGCGCAACAGGTATGTTTTAAACCTGTTTCTTCAACATGTTTGGCTGTTTGCTGTTGTAACTTGCTCTATGTTGATTTCAGTTTCAATTGAATAAACAGTTATGTTCTCATGCCATGCACATTACAAGGGTTGTTATTGTTGTGTAGTTTCCCACACTTATATTCTGCCTATGCTGCTTGTCTTAAATAGATATGATTCAAACTGTATCTATATTGATTTGGCAACATAATCTAGAATGATATAGACCATACAGTGACCATAACACATAGATATATGTTTGTTTCATGCTGTTATCCTGTCCACCTTACTACTGAGCTGGTTTACCAAAATGAGTTTCATATACTACATTGTAAACCTGTGATGTGTTTGTTTGTTTCTCTATTAGAACGCGGATAAAATATTGGAGATGAGTACCCCATTATGCAATGGTAAAGGAAGTAATGCAGATAAGGTTCAAGATAGTGAGACATCCTTGTTGTTCTCCAAGAAAGCTGATAAAAATTATATTGAAGACACTGAGACAACCCCAAAGTCATGTCTTGATGTAGTGTTCGAGTTACTGGCTACTACTGCTGGCACCAGCTCTTCGAACTCGTTGCCTGAATCAGTTTGGCTTCATGAGTCTCAACTTCAAGTTGAAAGATATCGATCAGATGTTATGTGATAGGAAGCCGAAGGACTGAGGAAGTCCCTGCAGAATTCAGATGCATACTTTCTGGTGCAACAGCAAGTGCTGGAGGACTTAAGCGCCAAACAAGAGAAAGTTAATATGCTTGCTAAGCATATTGCCAGCATTATGGGTACCCAGGATATTGTTTCTTGAGCTCTTCTGAAGTGGTTTCAGTTCTGGACTTGTTTTGCTGTGGCGTTTATATGCTGCTGTGTTCCCTATATTTGCACTGGTGGCGAACTTTGATGCCCAGTGGATGTAATATGTGTAATAGCCGTGATAGCCTAGCGTAAGTTACTTGCTTATTTATTTCCTCATTGTCTTGTTTATTTCTTTGCTTGTAGTCACTGCAGTTCTTTTTCCGCGGTTTGCTAGTGGCCGCAATAACCTATTTTTTTAAAACTAGGCCACAATAACCATGGGCTACATATTTACTGTAGTTACCATTTCCCTCCTACGGGTCATAGAAACAATGGGCCTTCAGTGTGTCGTAGACACAATGGGCCTTCTACGGGTCGTATTATCAATGGGCCTTGTACGGGCCGTATGATCGGTTGGCTAAACATGGGCCAATAACAGACCGCATTATGGCCGTAAACGGGCTAGACTTGGAATCGTCTGTTCATGGGCCGACCATAATGGGCCGTTGTTAATCGGCTGTATTTGATCACGCTATGAAAACGGCCCAACATATTAACGGGCCACAAAACGGGCCGACTCTAACCTCGGGCTGAATTTAGCCCACAAGAAAAAAATGACAGTAACGGGCCGTAAGTAAACGAATGCTGGAAATGAGCCCAAGAGTAAATGGGCTCTGAGAAGGTCGAAAGATAACATGGGCTGGAAATGGCCCAACAGAATAACAGGCCGTTAATGGGTATAAACTGATACACTATTCATTACGGGCCAGTTTCACCACGGGTCATTAATGGGTATAAAGTGATACACTGTTCACTGCGGGCCAGTTTCACCATAGGCCGTTAATGGGCCAAGAGTTACAAAGGGCCATACATGGGCTAGAAGTGAAAACAGGCTGGAATCATATTGGATGGCCCAGATGACGCTACTAGGCCTAATTCGGATAGGGCGTAACGGGCCTTGGGTTAGCAGGCTGTAAATGGGCTATATGCGAACAGGCCGGTAACAGGCTTTCCATGGGCCGGCCCGCCACCTTTTGACCAAGTCAAACGGGCCGGCGTTTTCACACGAATGGGCCTCCCCGATTATCCTCCTTCGTGGAGACATTAATTCCTCTAGTTTGGATATGTAATGTATGAAGCCCGCTTTCGGCTTCTCTATTCCTCCCTTCATCTTCTCCTGATGGCACTTGATAGGGTGCGCGCTCAAGCATCCTGGTTAGTACAGGATCCGGCGAGCCTTCGGGAAGGGGGGCCGAACACCTGATCCTCTCCGCCTTTCTTATCCAGTCCTGGCCGAGAGCAATTTTTTAGAATGATGTTATGACAAATATAAAGACGGCATGTTTAGTCGTGGAGTTACTTACTTGGGTATCTGGATGGTTGTAGTTGAGACCCGCATCCTCGATGGTGTCCGGACACTTTATTCGTGATCCGAAGAACAATCTGTACATCCCTTCGAGCGTCATGCCGAAGAATTGTTGAATAGTTTACGGTCCTTCCGGGTTGAACTCCCACATACGCAGAGATCGACGTTGGCACGGCAGGACCCGACGAACTAGCATTACTTGCATTACCTTGACCGGACTGACATCCCTCTTGAGGAGATCTCGGATGCGGCTTTGCAATGTTAGCACTTCATTAACTAGCCCCCAGTCCAGCCCCTTGTTGGCCCATGACGCCAGTTGAGGCGGAGGGCCCGAGCGGAAGTTAGGGGTGGCCGCCCACTTTGTGCCTCGGGGAGCTATGATGTAGAACCACTCCTGTTGCCATAAGTCGGACACCTCCGGGAAGGAGCCCTTTGGCAATAGGGCGTTGACGCCTTTGCTTATTATAGCGCCTCCGCACTCTGCGTGCCACCCATCGATCATGTTCGGCTTCACATTGAAGGTCTTGAGCCATAGGCCGAAGTGTGGGGTGATGCGGAGGAAGGCTTCACACATGATGATAAACGACGAGATGTGAAGGATAGAATCCGGAGCTAGATCATGGAAATCTAGCCTGTAATAGAACATGAGCCCTCTAACAAAGGGATCAAGACTAAAGCCTAGCCCTCAGAGGATGTGGGAAACAAATACGACACTCTCGTTGGGTTCGGGAGTGGGGATGACCTGCCCTTGAGCAGGCAGCCTGTGCGGGATTTCGGCGGTCAGATACCTAACCTTGAAGGTTGGATACGGACATGGTTGAAGGTCCGAAGCGCTTAGCCTGAGCCTTGGGTGTTGGAACTCGAGGTGGGGGAAGGGAAGGATCGAACGTGGGAAGAAAAGGACAGGCCTTGGCCCTTTTATAAAGGGGGTGAATATCAAACGTCCTCCGCGTGGCCGTTTGGAACTTGCCTAAAATCGAGGAGTCATACTAACAAGCATGGTTGGGTTACCCACACCCGTATTGATGAGAATCTCGTGATAAGGGGAACATGATCTCTGCTTCGACAAGACGTTCCAATAAAACTGCCTCGCAACACGTGCAGTGGCAGGCTGGGAAAAATGGTTCATAATGGCCAGGCCATGGCGTGATGTCACGCTATGAAAAGTTGTCAACATATTAGATTTGTAAAATATTGTGCCCTCTACGGTGGTATCTGGAAATTATTTTGCAAAGCCGGACACGATCCGCATATTCAAGATCTCTTATGGAGTATTCGGAGAAGGAACCCACCTTGCAATGCCAAAGACAATCTGCGCGTCGGACTCATCGTCATTGAAGCCTGGTTCAGGGGCTACTGAGGGAGTCTTGGATTAGGGGATCCCCAGACAGCCGAACTATATACTTTAGCCGGACTGTTGGACTATGAAGATACAAGATTGAAGACTTCGTCCCGTGTCCGGGTGGGACTCTCCTTTGCATGGAAGGCAAGCTTGGCAATTCGGATATGTAGATCTCCTTCTTTGTAACTGACTCTGTGTAACCCTAGCCCCCTCCAGTGTCTATATAAACCGGAGGGTTTAGTCCGTTGGACAACAACAATCATAATCATAGGCTAGCTTCTAGGGTTTAGCCTCTAAGATCTCGTGGTAGATCAACTCTTGTAATACTCATATCATCAAGATCAATCAAGCAGGAAGTAGGGTATTACCTCCATCGAGAGGGCCCGAACCTGGGTAAACATCATGTCCCCCGCCTCCTGTTACCATTAGCTTTAGACGCACAGTTCGGGACCCCCTACCCGAGATCCGCCGGTTTTGACACCAACAAGGAGGGAGGGGGCGGCCGGAGAAGGAGGAGGGATGGGTGGTGGGAGGAGGGGGAGGAGGGAGTACCTCGGCGAGGAGCAGCGCAGCGGCGGCGGACGACGGGTTCGGCGCGGCCGGGAGAGAGCGAGTGAGAGGGAGAGAGTGAGTGAGAGGGAAGTGCATCGCGCGATCTAGGATAAGGTAAGTAAGTAGTAGCGCATTTCAGAGAAAAGCGCTACTGCTAAGAGACGTAGGAGAAGCACTGGCGGGGCTTACGCGCTACTGCTAAGTGTGTCTATCCAACTGCGCCCAGTCCAAGTTTAGCAGCAGCGTTCTTTGGCAGAACGCGCTACTGCTAAAGTAGTAGCATTAGCGCGGTTTACTTAAAATCGCTACTACTAAGTAGCAGTAGCGCCCTGTTTTGTTCAGCGCTACTGCTAAGATGTTGTGTATAAGGTTTTCCCTAGTAGTGATCGGTGGTTACCGGAATGTCATCGACAATAGCAATAGGGTCTTACTGACAAAGTTGTATATCAGGGTGTTTAGATAAGCATGGAACTATTACTGCTTAAACCATATAAATTATTTGAAAGGTTAAACAAACCAATGGAAAGGAAAATGTTGTTATTAGATTAACCAGACCAATTGAAAGGAAGGTGTTTATACACAAGTATTAGTGTAGATGCTTCCCAAGAACAAACAGAGCATGATATACATGAAAAGACACCAAGTACTTACCATTTAGTTAATGGGGCAAGGAGAATCGTCATGTTTACCCATACAGTGGTGTTTGGATAATTGATGAAGAAACATTTAGTACTAATCTTCCAATGTTCTCTTTTGATGATCGGAATACCACAGTTATGCTTCGAGGTAGCATCGACATGGTCATCAGGTGAAGGTTGGACTTTGGATATACAGAGGATCCATGAGGAACAACTTATAAAATAAGTCATACAATTTCCTCATGGAAAAATGGCTAATCTTGGTGAATAAGATACTATAACAATATATCCTCTAGTCAGGTGTGCTAGGCATGAAATCATCTTACAGGGTTACATAAAGACCAATGTTATAATTTTTTTGGAAAATTCTCCAACCATCATATCTGACCGAGATTCAGATCTCATTAGTGTCAGGATACCTCAGACTCAGGATGCCTGAGAAGAAAAGGGTGTAACCCAAATTGATGTGAAGATGTTGCAAGATTCTCGGGAAATGTAATATGAAGCAAGCTCCCAAACAAGAGTTCATCATTAACCATGGAGGAGATGAGGATGTGGCTGATGGGCTCAACAACAATCCATCGGCATTTCAATAAGGATGTATTTCCAAAATTATTTGAAGAGGGAGATAGCATTTGCCAGATCAAATGATATATTGACGTATGCTCGAGGAAAACATCCACAATTAAACATTGATCGAAAGGTGCAACTGGAAATCTAGACTAGATAGCATGATCAATGTTAGAATGTTGAGTCAATATCCAACACACAAAGCATGAAATTAGCATCCATTAGCCCCAAAGCAATAGGGGTGCTAGAAGTACTGAATCCAGGCATCACCGTTCACTTGTTGGAATTCCAATTAGAAACAACACGGGGACTAAGAAATGAATGGAGATGGCGAGAAGTATCACTTGTATCAACAATTGTTAATAGGTGGTGAAATTCTCACAACATTCCTGACATAAAAGATGGTAACACTCCAAGGTAGAACATAACATAAGCTGGATAGCAAGGAACTCAGGGTATAACACAAAACATGAACAAGTTTGTGTTGGATGGAAGGCAATCATGTTGTCGATGACAACACAAATCATCAAGGGGTGAGGATGGTATTTCTCATCATGAGTTCGATTGATATCCTAGAAGAGCTCAGAATGTTGATGATGATCATGACACATTTGCGCGAGGTTTCATGAAGATGTAATCGATCATCGACGGCGTCAAGCAAAAGGGATGGTGAAGCAAAAGGGTTATTAGAACCACAAACAAGATGCAATCTCTGAGTCAGAGTTGCTTCAAGACAAATAATATGATGTTGAAAGCTCGATGTAGCTTAGGCATTGTCGGGATTGTGTTCCAGGGATGAAAGACATATTTAGCATGGTCAGGCTTTAGCATGACAGTGACGATGTATCCAACCGAGTGGGAATGACAAGATCGAGTACAAACTCTTTAGTAATGAAGATTACTAAGATTTGTTTAATCATGGTGCGGACTTGGTTCAATTATCAGTGTCCTTGAGTGTCTAACAACTCAGAGCCCATGTAAAATTGGAATCCACGAGAAATAATAGGTGATGAAGAACTCAAAATAAGATATGTAACTCCATGATATTCTCGAGATACCAGAGGGTAATACTCGAAGGCAGATGAGAATATAGGTTGAAGTGGTGTATTTATCTGCAGAAGATGAGTGCTTTAGCTTGTCTGAGAAATGGAACCGAAGGAGAACAATATGCTCTAAACCACATTTGTAAATGATCAAACAACAAATACAAGATGAACTTATAACAAGGGGGTAATTATTTTTATGAGAAGCTTCCATGATAAGATATGCATCGTGTCCATGGGCATGAACGGAAAGTTCAAGGTCGACTCCCACTTCTCCAATACACAACTTCTCTTTCACTACTCTCAATTAAAAATGTTTAGAGTTTGAAAGTTCAACTGATGGAATACCAGAAGGGTATGACCCATGAAGACTTTTAGGTTTTCACATATAGCGAAGGCATAGACAGAACCCATAGGGTCATTTTACGAATCTATACCATGCACTTATAGAAGCAACAAATAACATCTCAAAGTAGAATACAGACGACAAGAATTAAATGATACCACATTGCCGAAGGCATTTGTAACAGGGGAAGAACTCACAAGGATTTTGAATATGTGCAACTGTCGGATAATAATCCACCAAAGGATCTAGCGGACCACAAAGGATCTGATGTGATTAATGGTACTCAACCAGAAGAAGAAAGAATGCAAAGGCATGAAATTATTGAATTATATGAATAATTCGAGGCTTAAATACAAAGGTACTAAGACTTTCGAATCAGGGGATGAGAAGAAGATGCTTTGATCAAAAGATATGTAAGTTCAATAGTATTAGAACGACAACCAAGCAAGGCTTGATTTGCCGAACACCAGCTCATGTCCAGAGTGATGTCTGAGCCGAAGGGAAGAATTCAAATTGTGACTGATGATTGCGAGCATTCACAAACATATAGAACCAAATCCTCAAAATGACGATGACAAGGGATGCTGACGGATATTGCTAGACACATGGAAGTAACCATAATGCACATGATACGTCTCCAACGTACACTACAAAAAAATACATTTCCGTGATGATATGTGTTTGTCACATTAGGTCACGTTTTCTGTCATGCATGTACATCCATGACGATTTTATGACAGAATCAAGATAGTCATACTCATGCTGTCGTAGAAGTGTTCCAAGACATTACCAAAATTATCATCACGGAAGTGTCCACTTCCATGACGATAAATGGCACGTCATAGAAGTGCTTTCGTCAAGGGTAACCGACATGTGGCATCCACCGTAACGGGTCACTATTAAGCTATTGGGTTCCGGTATGGATCCGATAACCCGTTAACAGCCCGGGCCAATGGGAATTTTCCACGTGTAAAATTCTCAATGGCTAGAGAAACCACGTGTCGGCTCACCATCGGGACAGATGTCATCCACACATTTGACCAAAGGTGCCTATGATACATTGACAAGTGGCACGACCCAACGGAGGCCCATTTGGGTGAAAAGGCCAGCCTGTTTGACTTGGTCAAAAGGTAGCGGGCCGGCCCACGGAAAGCCTGTTAACGGCCTGTTCGCATATAGCCCATTTACAGCCCGCTAACTTGCGGCCCTTTACGGCCTACCCGAATTAGGCCCAGTTGCTTCATCAAGGCCGTCCAATAGGATTCCAACCTGTTGTAATTTCTGGCCCATTTATGGCCCATGAAGTCTTTTGGCCCATAGGAGGCCCGTTGTAACTCTGGGCCCATTTATGGCCAATGAAGTCTTTTCGCCCATAGGAGGCCCATTGTAACTCTGGGCCCAATAAAGACCCAAGATGAAACTGGCCCATAATGAATAGTGTATCACTTTATACCCATTAACGACCAATTATTCCGTCGGCCATTTCCAGCCCGTGTTAACTTTCGGCCTTCTAAGGGCCCACTTATTCTTGGGATCATTTCCATAATTCGGTTACATACAATCCGTTACTAGCATGTTCCGCTTGTGGGCCAAATTTAGCCCGTGGTTACAGTCGGTCTGTTTGTGGCCCGTTAACCCGTTGGGCTGTTTTCATATCCTCATAAAATAGGACCTATTAACGACTCATTATGGTCGGGCCATAAAATAGACGATTCCCACTCTAGCCCATTTACGACCCATTTTGCGGACTGTTATTGGTCCACGAATAGTACGACCCATGTTTGGCGAAACTATTATACGGCCCGTAGAAGGCCCATAGATTAGACGCCTTGTAGAAGGCCCATGGATCCTAAGGCCCATGTATCCTATGACCCATAGAAGGCCCATGGATCCTACAGCTTGTAGAAGTCCCATGGATCCTATGACCCATAGAAGGCCCATGGTTCCTACGGCCCGTACGAGGGCCATGGTCACTAGAGCAGGTAGCAGGACCATGGTTGTGTTGCCATGGTTATTGTGGCCTAGTTATAAAAATACTTTATTATGGCCACTAGGAAAACGCGAAAAAAGAACTACAGCAACTACAAGCAAACAACTAAACAAGACAATAAGGAAATAAATAAGCAAGCAACTAACTCTAGGCTATTACAGCTATTACACATATTACATCCACTGGGCATCAAAGTTGGCAACCAGTGCAAATATAGGGAACAAAGCAGCATATTACATACACTAGCCATCTAAGTTGGCCACCAGTGCAAATAAACACGGCAGCAAAACAAGTCCATAACTGAAACAACTTGAGAAGAGCTCAAGAAAGGTTATCCTGGGTATCCACCATGCTGGCAATGAGCTTAGCAATCTTATTAGCTTTCTCCTGTTTGGCGCTAAAATCCTCCAACGCTTGTTGTTGCACCATAAAGTATGCATCTAAATGCTTCAGGGACTTCCGCAGTCCTTCGGCTTCTTGTCGCAACATAGTTGATCGATGTCTTTCAGCTTGTATTTGAGACTGAAGAAACCGAACTGATTTAGACAGTGAGTTTGAATAGCTTGCGCCAGCGGTAGTGGCCAGTAACTCAAACACTACACCAAGACAGGACTTTGGGGTTGTCTCACTGTCTTCAAGATAGTTTTCCTTAGCTTTTTTACCAGCTTTGTTGGAGACCAACAAGGATGTCTCACTATCCTGAACCTTATCTGCATTACTTCCTTTACCATTACTTAATAAGGCACTCTTCCCCAATATTCTGTCAGCTTTCTAAAAGAAGAAACAAGCAGACACATAACAGGTTTAGCATGTACTAGTATATGAAACTCATTTTGGTGAATCAGTTCATTAGTAACGTGGACAGGATTAAAATACCAAGTGTTCTATTCCCATGTAGTACATAATAAAAGAATCAAACAAAAATATATCTATCTCCTATGGTCACTTCACTGTCTTGCCAAATCAAAATAGAGACACAATTCAAATCATATCAGTTCAAGACAAAGCGGCATTGAAAGAACACAAAGCATGGGAAACTACATGGCGCAACAAGATTTCATATGGTTACCACGGGTCTACATGTACAACAACACTATTGGCTCTGTTGTGATGCTAGTAATGTGCATGATATGTGAAGTCAACTGTATACACAATTGAAATTGAAATCAACAGAGCTATTTATAAGAGCAAACCTGTTAAAGAAACATGCATAAACATACATGTTGTGCCATTGGAGTTTCGATTGGATCCTTCAATTTAAAAATAAGTTTGTATGAGTAAATACAGTGATACAAGAGCAAAGAAGTATGCACGATAGCAATGAAATCTTAAATGAGAACAGTTGTTCTTTAGGTTTAAGCACTTGTTCTACATGAACAGAGTATAGTAATACACAAGCATATAGTACTTCAAAATTAAAAATGAGCTCATATACCTTACCACATTCTTGGCTCGGGACCAGTATAGAACAAGTTATTCTCAGTCATCGTCCAGTAAATGTGTCTCAGGAGAACGTAAGGGAATTTGATGAGTTTCTTTGCTAGTGAAGTACATTTTCTTAAAGTAATTCCGATACTGCCACCAAGCATTCTTGAAGATAACAGAGGTATTAGCACAGGTTACCTCATCCTGAGTTTCCAAATCAGTTCTTCTCTATAGAGAAAAATGGGAAGATTTGTTGTATTATAAACATCATGGAGGAATGTGTGGGGACCCCGACTCATAAGTCATGATCACCGAATGCACGTGTACAGTGATCCCAAAGATCAATGCTCACTGAACACTCAGAAGCTGAATAACAAGAGTCTTACATCCATACATACCGTATTACACAAGTAGGACCACTATGGTCGAGTCTTGAGTATAACATCGCAGCGGAAATCTTCGTCGATAACTTGGACCCATGCCATCTGCCTTAACCCTACAGGCATTCTGACTGGGAAACGTCCTAGCTCGCATGTTCGTCGCCGAAGTATTCTTCATCATATCCTGTTCTTTCATGCCTGGTCAATGAAATAACCAGTGGCAAGCCAATGAGTACTTTGAATGTACTCGCAAGCAACCCATGTTTTGGTTCAAGATATAATAATGCATGATATAGGTAAATTTTTGCGGAAAGCTAGTTTTGAGTGCAATGACATGTTCAACAACTTGTAAGACATGCATCAGGTAACCATGATGACATGTTTAGAGATATCAACATAAATAGAGTGGGCACCAACCCAACTCAATTATGTCAAGTCCTTTGACTTGACCCAAGTAGTTTTATCAACACACACACACACGGTTGAAAACTCTGGACGTAGTTTAAGCAGCACCGCCCAACCGTCCTTGACCGTGGACACGGCTATTCGAATAGTTTTACACTCTGCACAGGTTGCACACTGTACCCACAAGATCCGGGGAACTACCGTGTCATCCACGACCCGCGGTACCTCAAGTACCCGGGGTAAGCACCCGATCACTACCTTTCCCTAGACGACACTAACATGGAGTCCACTCGATTGGTAGTAACCCCCATACCCAACATTTCACATCTTAAAATTGTGGAGCATCGCTCCGATATTCATCACATACTGGCACGGGGTACCAACGGTGTGTCCGGTGCCCCATAAAAATGTTCTTGGCCGCCCTACCTGGCACGACCCCGTCCCAAGAGAGCGCACCAACAACTCTCCCGTCACTAGTAATGCGGGATCCAAGCTAGTATCGGTCTAGGTAATCAATAATGCCCTTTCCCATATAAGGGTAGAGTGGTTGCGCATGTAAGGTTGGGACAGTCGACAAATCTTAAATCTAATCTGTTTTTGAAAACAACACACACACTTGCCTCGGTACACCACTTCGTCATCAAGTGGCTACCCAACTCATCATCTCCCTCGGGCATAAGTGGCACCCGACGGGGTTTTCGAAAAAGTCTTTTGAAAATACTTTGCCTCCTTCACCATGCATATACCCGTCCCTTTTTGCGTAGCACTACCTTAGCATCCTATCTACTCCCACCGGCATAACCCTCATAGGAAGGTAGGGTCATGCACAATGCAAGTATCAACGAGGAAGTATGGTGGCAACCATCAAAGTGGTTATCACCTCATCATGATTCTGTAGCAACAACGATATGGTGCTATATGACATGCATAAAAAGGGTTTCATAGACATGGTCAAAGGGCTGCTTGCCTGGTTCCTCAGAGTCTTCAAGTCTTCAAATATCTCTGGTCCAACTCCGAGCATTTCGTCTACTTCGTCAACTATCGTCGAAAGCAACCATAATAAGCAACACAACAAGGCAGGAAATAAAAGTGCTCTAAAAATATGAGTTGGACTTTTCTGGGATACCTCTGGTCATATGAGGGATGACCAAAGTGGTTTCATTAGGATTTGATCAATGGACATCTCTGAACATTTCAATATGATGGAATCAAGGGATTAATGGGTTTGCAAGAAGTGTACAGAAATATATTTTTGAAAAATGAGCAAAGACACCCATTTAACAAAGGATGATTTTAGAAGCATCTAGGAATTGGTTTCACTAGATTTGGAGTTCGAATGAATTTCCTATGAATTTGCAAAGTTGATAAATATGAAGAAATGGCTCAATAATTTATGTGGTACAGAAAGTATTAGCAAAAATGTTCAAAAACTAAGTTTTGAACTTACAGACATCTAGGATTTTGAATCATGGAATTTGGATCAAAAATGGGCTCTCTGTGATTTTCTAAAGTTCATCATAGAAATAGAAAAATGGGATTTTGATACATATTTGTGAAGGAAATGATTCTGGAAAAATGTGCAAATAGCACCATGTGATAGGGAATGATTTTAGAAACTACTAGAAATTTGAATCATCAAATTTGAAGTCCATTTGAATTGTTTAGAGATTTTTGAAGTTCACTGGATAAAGAAAATGAGAAAAAGGGTTTTATACCTAATCTCACGCGCTGAGCGTAATTTAGCCTGGAAGCGCACTGGGCCTGGCCCAGCTCCTCGCGGACCGCCGATGGGAGGCCACGCCGAAGGCGTATTCGCTGGTAACGCTTTCCCCGAAGGGAAGCGTAGAACGGCTGGCCCGTCTCCACTTAAATGACGTGGCCGGCCGGCGGGGTCACTGACCTGCGGGGCCCACCCGCAGGGTCTTCTTCCTCCTCCCGCACTCGCGACAGGAGGGGATCGAGCCCATCTGCGCGCCGGCCGGCGCCTTCCCCCGGTGACACAGGCCACCTCTGGCCAAGCCGCGGCCACCGGAGGGGTCGCCAGGGAGCGGCGCATCAGGGGCTCCCCGGGGATGGCAGGGAGGGTGGCCGAGGCGCGGCGGGCACTGGCCAAGGCGGGCAGACACGTAGGCGATGATGGGCAGGGGCACAGTGCCCCGGCGGTCAGGGAGATGGGGGGAAAGGGTCGCCGGACCCTGGATGCTTTCCTGGTGAGTTGAGGAGGAGGGGAGAAGCCCGCCCTTGCCCGAATCGGAGTGGAGGCCGGCAGCGGCACTCCGGCCATGGAAGGTGCTGGAGGTCACGAGGGGGAGAAGGAGGATGTCTGAGGGGTGCACGGGAGAGAGGAGGTTCGAAACCAAGCGAGAGAGAGGGTCGGGGTGGCTTAAAATGGGCGAGGCCGCGGTGCACCGTGGGCAGCGTCCATGGACGTGCTCAGGTGAGCTCGTGGAGGGAGAAGGAGGGCGAGGGAGGAAGGGTCCGACAGTGTTGCGTGTCGTGGACGCCGAGGCGGCCTCGGGGGACACGATTCCGGAGCCCAAGGTCGACAGGAGGCCTTGGAATGGGCGTGCTACAGTGCTGGAGAGCACTGTAGCATGCTCCAGAGCGCGAGCTCTGCACGCCATGGCATTGTTTATGTGCCAGGGGCGTGTCCACTAGTGTCTGGGGCTTTGTGGGGTGAGTAAACAAAGGGGAGGAAGCACTGGATGCCATGGAGGCCACTGGAATGAGGAGGGAGGTGAGAAAAAGAGAGGAAGGTGCTATCCAGAGGGGTAAATGGGGGTGTTTCACCCCTCAATCATTGAGCTGAGGCCAGGGAAGAGTTACTGGAGATAGGAGAAGACTAGGAGGAGCTGTGGTAAAAAGTTGAGGTCATGGAGAAGAGTGGAAGTGGTCAAAATGATGATTTTGGAAAAATGGCAGAAGGTGTTTGTTGTTGGTTTGGGCAAGAAAATTAATTCCACTTGCCATGAGAATTAACAGGATTGAATGGCACATGTAAGTAGGGTGTTCCACCAAGTTTGAGCTCATTTGGGCAAAGTAGCCAGTGCAACTTTGGTAAACCCTAGAAATCAGCATAAATGGCTTTGCCAAGATTTAGTCATGCAAATCTATTCTCCTTGATGCACCAATTGGTTTAGTGTCATCATTTGAGGATTTTACCATGTCCACAAAATTTCAGATCAAAAGGACACACTTGGCAATGTAGAGTTGTCCAAATTTGGTTCTGGACAGAAAGAGTTTTGAGGCACTTTGGTCAAGTTAACCTGTTCTCCAACTTGTGCCATTTGGTCTAGATGAATTATTAGACCATTTGAGCATGTTCACAAGGTTTGAGAACATTTGGACATGTTTGGCAATGTAAAGTTGCTCAAACTTCAAAATGGACAGAAATGGTTTTGAGGGGGTTTCATGGAGTTATACTATTCTCCATGACATGATACTTGTCAAGATCATCAAACATGTCATATGTGACATGCTAGAATTTTCTTGGAATTTTTGGAGAATATTTCCTTTGTAAATATTTCAAAAGCTTGAAATATCCAGAAAGGGTTTTTGAGGGATTTGACCAATACTTTGAACATGACCATGTGTTGAAACTCATATATTAAACAATATGTGTCCACTGAGTTTCCCTGATTTTTGTCAAATATTTTTAAAACAATAAAATAATTTTTCCCTATTAAAGACCATTTCTGGCCTTAAGAAAAAGCTTTTTAAATAAAATAGGAAAATAACTTTTAAAATTATATTTTTGTGGTTTCTGGGTACCCTATATCTAATAGGAGTCAAATATATTTTTAGAAATATTTTTACTGCCCTTAATTAAGTACTTGCAGTGCAAACCTCAATTCAGGGGTTTTTGAAAAACTAATTTTTTAAAATACTATTTGGCCAAATCATTTTTGTAAGAAAATATTTTTATGTCCTATACACATGGCATGATCATTGGTTCAAGAGTTTGGAGCAAGGAGATGAAGTATAGGAGTTGGAGGATTTATTTGATTTTTAGAGCACTTGCAAACAGCAGACAAACATTCAATCCAAGCAAAGACAAAACACTCAAAAGTTTTTGTCAAACCACATTTTATCATGATTTATTAGCTTAAGTGTTGTGGGATGAAAATTAGGGTGTGACAGAATGTATGAGACAAAGCAAAGTAATTGCCATGAATAACATTACTTACACATAACTCCTGGACAAACACACGCAACTGGCATTTCCTTCATCTTCAGTATAATATTTCCATGATGGGAAGATACGCACATAGGATTTAACAACATCAAATGCGATAGATGCTAAACTACGAATGGCTGGTTGTGCTTCCTCCACAGGAATAGGTGTACTAACTGGTGGAGTTGGGGTTCGTCGTGGTAGTACTGGCGCTTTGGGCACTGGAGCTGCCTTACTAACTGCTCTTGTTTGCGAGCTCTGTGGTGGAGATGGTGCTGTGTCAACAGGAACTGGGTTAATATCTGTTGGGGTTGGGGTTAGATTGGGTGAAGCTGGTTCTCTGTCCATTGCAGTAGGGGTATAATCTATGAAAGGCTGGGTTATGTGTGGCAGGGCAAGTTCTCGTGCATGTACAACCGTGGTGCTATCTCCACCAAGAGGTAGCACTGTTTTATTTGAAGACCGTGTTTTTACTCCGCTAGATACTGCCATCACTGCTCCAATTCAAATGGCTGATAAACAAGAAACATAGTTGAATTTACAGACTTTTTATGAGAAACAGATGCAACAGATAGTGTGGAAAAAAGAGGGCATGAAATAGTTAACATGTATATTGTTTAACTTAAAAGGATAGCATGACATAATTTCACATATATGATGTCTATCTAAACTGGATAGCATAGCATGGCATAATTCAAAGATATGATGACTAACTAAATAGGATGGCATGCGATAATTATATGATGTCTTTAGTAAATAGGTTCACATGACATAATTCACATACATGTTATCTAAGTAATCAGGATCGCATGATTTAATTCACGTATGTGATTTATATGCAAAGCAGAGGGCATTCGCATATATGATGTCTGAACTAAGAACATGGTGTTGAATATTGTGTATATGATGTCTAAACTATGCAATGCAAGACACCATATGCATGATATGAGTAGTATAACCATGCATACACCTCGGTGGGGGAATAGGACTGGTCATATATCTCTGAATCCATCTCTGGGGAGCTATCGGGACCCAGCAAGAGATCTGCTCCGACAGGTAGCACTGTCTGCTCTGAATACCTTGTTTTCACTCCAGATTTTTCCAGTACCCACTCAAATGGCCGATTCACAGGAAGAGTAGTTTAATTTACAAACATTGTTTAAAATGGAAATGTAATGAAGAAAAGGATGCGCAAGATAACATTCAAATATATGATGCTTGGTTAAACAGGATGGCATTGCATATTTCACATATATGGCTGGCTAAAAGAGATGAGACTGCATAATTCCCATATATGATATAGAAACTAAATAGGTGGCATTACAAAACATGTCTAAACTAAGCAAATGACATATATGATGTTGAAAGTAGGCACTGCAAGGCAACATATGCATGATATGACCAACATCATCATGCCAAGTTAGAGCAAACACCTCGGGGGGGTAAATAGGAGTAGTCAGTTGCGTCCGAATCCACCTTAGAACAGATTTCTTCCTCTGGATTACAATCTGGAGAGGGGAGGGGGAGGGTTTGCCATTGAACCCACCATGGAGCGATGTCTGCATGACATTGTATTGTCGTGCAAAACTCTTCTCTTTTTCTCTACATGTTCAGCATGACTGTGTACAATATCTGGCATGCATACGAAAAAAAATAGTGAGATTATGTAAGGAGAGCATCCAGAAATCTAGAGTGATGGTAACAACAAGTGGATGGGTCCAAAAATAATGATAACAGGCTGATGATAGCTTTAATTTAATAAAAAGACAGATGATGATTGCTTTACTATTTGTTTCCCACACCAGCACAAAAAATACTATTTGTTTCCCACCCAAGATGAACAACATAGGCATACCCTAGGTGAACCAGATAATAGAAATAGGTACTATTCATAGTTGCCTCAATATGTGCCTCACAAGTAATTTTACAACTCAAGTTTGAACATTAATTTGGACCTGACTTGGAGCCTAAGAGGTGAACAGGACGATAAAGTAGCAGGTAATATTAAGCAATGCATATAGAAGCAGAAACAAAAGAGTGTGACCTCTCTTGTGGACCCGTGTACTCCTCAGGTTCATCTGCTAAGTCGATGACGGTGATGCAGTTGTGGTGGGTGCCGGCAGCAGGGAAGGAGATTTGAGGCAGCAAAAGACGGTCAGGAGTCATGATGTCTGGTTTGGTGGATGCTTCTATCGATGGAGTAGCTAAGGTGAGGTGGACGATGCCGCAGCAGGAGCAGGACAAACCACACAAAGTTTTCTTCGACACCTACATGTAACTAAAGTAATTCTGTAAGGGCTCCTTTGGCTTGCAGGATTCTAAAAACACAGGGATATGAAAAAACACCGGAATAGGATAGGAATGCACGTGGGAAACAGAGCATTTGTAAACACAGGATTTCTGTCAACTTGGGTGTTTGGTTCACAGGAATTGGAAGAGAAGAGGAATGCAAAGGAACATGGCCAAATTAAAGTGAAACCATATGAAAGCGTGTATAGTTAGAATGTTATTCTGCCAGTAATGCACTTAGTCTTGTTTTCATGCATAGGATTTTCAAAAGGAGGTCCAGGTGGATGTTTTACTCCATTCCTTTCAACAAAATGCATGAATAATTGAATAGTAGAGTGCCATAGGAAAAAAATCCTATTGCTATGTTTTTCCTTAAGTTTTTCCTTTGAACCAAAATAGCCCTAATGGATTGACATGAATGTAGAGTAATAAATGATGCGACAACTATACAACCTCGTTGCCGTAGCCGTGTCAACCTCAGCATCATTGGGATGGTCATTGAAGAAGTTGAGGCAGCGGTGGTTATCAGAGGTGTGGAGGAAGAACTGTGGAATCTATAGACGGCGTCCATGGCACTGCTCTATTGTGATGGATGGTTCCGTCGTTGGAGCAGCTCCGGCGAGCCGTAAGACATCGAGGTTGAAGCAATACAAGACAACCATCATTAATCTCAAGTGGGATTCTAATAGCATCTCCAATAGATGATGTAAAATACATTACCAAAAAGTGATAGATGTAAAATTTACATCACCAAAAAACACCTGACTACAATAGATGGGGTAAAAACTGTTGACTCTGAACTTAACTGTCAAAACTGAAATTTACTATGGAATCTGAATGTTACTGTCGAAACTGAACGCACTGGAAGTAGAGAGGCACTTCACATGTAGTTTAGGTCGCTCGAGCACTAGTAGAAGAGAAACAGTCATCTAAATCAGCACATGATCGACGGGGAACACAGTAGCAGATAGCAGCCGGAGCAGTAGTGCTTGGAGGAGCAGCGCAAACTAGTGCGAGAGCAGCAACTTGTGTAGCTGCAGCAGCCCGTCTACCAGCATCAGCAGCGCGAGCGAGAGCAAGAGCAGAGCAGCAACACGAGCGAGGGGGAGAGCAGAGCAACAACATTAGCGAGGGGGAGAGCAGAGCAGTAGCACAAGCGAGTGATAGCCAAAGCAGCAGCAGCAGATCCGGCTGGTATGAATGCCGCCATCGAAGGGGCCTCGCATTGGGGAAGAGCCGCCATGGAGATGTCGCCCGCGGCACCAGCTTCGAGGTAGCCGCGCCATGGGGGTGCGGGATGGAGCAACATCGGCGCCGGGAGGTCGAGTTAAGGAGAAGGTGCGATGCGATGAGTGTACAACCTCTTTGGTGGCGCCGAGTAGGCATCGACTTCGTCCGAGGAGTCGGTGAGGATGTTGTGGTTCCGGTGGAGCAGGTTAAGGCGGCACAGTGGGGATGGATCGGCCGTGATAGATGAGGGGATCGTCAAAGCAGCTCCTTGGAGGTGGAGGACGGGGCGGCTGAACCGGCGGGACAACGAGATGGACGACGAATCCTCATCCGAGGAGGTGGATAAGGTACGTCGAGTTGTTGCGATGGACGACATCGTGGGAAGAGGCTATGGCTGGGCAGCGGTGAGGTGGCAGACGGAGGAGGGTGGGGTTTCTCAGCTGGAGCAAAGAGGTTATGGCAGCCTGGGATTTCGAATGGCGAAAAGAAGGCGATGTGAGGGGGGAACCATGACTTAGGGACGCGCTTGTCCAAAATGTAGGGTGTGTTACAAAAGTACCCCCACCAATTTGAACTAGCGGCCCTTTCGGCTCTAGGTTAGAAGGGGGATTTCTTGTGTCGGGATTTGGCAGCTGGAGGGAGTTTTCACGCGCGTTGTAATTTCGAGATAGCAAGGCGCGGGTTGTGAAGGCGCGAGTTTTGGGAGCATGATATCTGAATTTTCGGGATATAACAAGGCGCGGGTTGAATTTGAGGGACCAGCCTAACATGTGATATTGTATGTACCCAATCAATTTGCAGTTCCCTCAATGAAAAAAGAAAAAAAAACTATTCGCACCATACAAAGAGAGAGTCTTGACAAGTTTTACTGTACAAATGCTATTCAAAGCTATGGATCCATGTTATGTCCAATTAAATTTTCTGCTGGTTGTATAATGCATGTAACCTACTCATACCAACATTTTAGTGCATTCCAAATGTCTATACTAGCTGCAATTCAAACTAAATTTGAATTCGTTTCTCTATTTGAATAAGATTCTACAATCATGATTGTTGCCAACTTAAACCATCATTCCTATATTGCCTTAACAACACACCACATAATTACTATAGAGATAGATATGAACTATGTGTACTATATGAACTCGAATTCAAATTTTTGAATACACTTGATGTTGATTCCAAATAATAGTACAATTGATGTACTAACTAGATATTCATAATCTAAACCATGTTCCATACATACCCCGTGTTTATCACACAAAGTATAGTGCCCTGCCCCCTACATTATGACAAATATTTAGCCCTGAGCTGCAAAAGCCACACATTATCCCAAATTATAATCAATGTTCTATATATTATATGTAGTATAACATGTTCATAACCACACCATGCGTATCACCATCATATATATTCACTCATGCATGTGTCGGTTTAAAACACTATGATATCTTCTTCAAATATCTGAATCCACTTTTTTATAGTGAATTATGATCTCTGTTCGTCTTTTACACCTTCATGATCCTCTTCTTTTTGTAGCTAGCTAGCGCTAACTTCCTAACGTGCATGCACACGCCCGCCCCTTCTCACCCTCCCTCGGCATCCCCTCCATCACGCACAGTCATTATTTTTCTTTAGGTCATTCACCCACGGTGTGCGTAGGCCCACTGGCTCCTTCTTTCCAGCACACACCAGTCGATATACCTCTCTAGCCAAGTGTACCTACCACAAACACACACTTCCCCTCTTATCTTCTCACCATCCATGCCCCCCTATGTCCAATACGGTTCCACGCAGGTGCACACTCCCGCCCCTCTTTTCATCGATCTCATACTCACACACTCCTCCCCCCTTGACATAGTAGGCCTCTCGCACCACCTCCTAGCCACAGCCCTCTCCCCATTTCCATATCTCCGGGCCTTATTTGCTTCTAACACATGCATGCATGTATACGTACTGATCTCCCTACATATATCTAGGTCGACGGTAATTCCTTTCCCCCACGCACTGATCGACTTACCTCACTAGTTATGTCTCTCCCTTTCTCGGACACATGCCGATTGATCTTCCTATGTAATTACGTATGCTTACCAAAATCATATCGTCCCCCTCATCATCCTTGCATACCTCCTGACCTGTCTCTCACACGCACATGCATAGACAGGCAGACATTGCCTCTCTTATAGATATTGCACTCGTACCCTCTGTTTGTCTAGCAGGCCTCTCCCACCATTTGTGAGAAGCAGCTCCACCACAAACCCTCCGACACTCTTCCTTTGTCTTTCTCCCAACCTTATTCCTCTTCTACACATATGCATGGATGCCGATTGATCTCCTTCTCCACACATATACTTGTCAATCTGCCTCTCTATAGTTGGGTCTCTGCCCCCTCCCCCCCCCCACACACACACAGATAGTCGAACATTGTAGGCAGTATCCATGCCACAGAGAAAACTGCACCTCTGCCCTCTCACATTCCGGTAGGCCAGCCGCCTTGCATCTTTGACGTGAGCAAACACAAATTCGATGGCACTCTTTATCGATTACGCACCCACACACTTCATCCCTATTTTCGACTCTATCAATATCTCATGCCGATGATCCCTCCACTCTCTTCTCATGGATAGCTCCCTCTATATATGATATATCCATGACTCTGTTTCACACACATTGCATATGTTATGTTTTTTTGTTTGAGATATCATCGACACATTGCCTCTATTTTGCACAAACCATCTCTCTCATACCCACCCACGTACGTACCTCCACCTAAAGAAGAGGTGCATGCACGATGCACGTACTCACGTCTCGTTACCCGCCACACCCGCCCGGGTACAGGGTGGAGTTCATTTCTGTATGAAAAGGCAGCCCACATGATAAATTGATGCGCTAGCGGTTGTTTACTCAAAGGAGGGTCGTGTACCACACACAGAGCCATAGACAGAACAAACTTTGACTTGATGCGTTAGTATTAAATAAAGTTATATTCCTCAATGGCACGTACAAAATATAAAATGATTGTCGTCGGGAGAAAATAAAAACCGGTCCACTATATACAATGGAGCCTGCCTGCCGGGGTTTGTCTCTCATCACACTATCTCACACAAGGCGGCGGTGGCCTCTCTCTCTCAGCGTTGGTCACTGATCCGGCTGCATCCCGTCCGCCGGCGGAAAGGGAGGATGTGCATCGTTTCTCCATTCGATGGTGTTGAGGTAGCACGTCCCGATCTGTGGTACCCGTCGTTCTCTCTGACCAAGCTCCTGCGCAGTAGGGCCTTCGTCACTTGCTCACTGCCGCAATATCGGTAGATCCAGGCCGTTGGCACCCTCCTAGTTACATCCTGACGACCCTCAGGTACAGCTTCCTCCGGCCTTGCTCCACTTCCCATCCTCCCACCTTGCTGCATCTAGAAAATCCTGCATGTGGATCTTCTTTAGTTGTTTGCTTAAAACATATCTCGTCCGTCGTACTTTCCATCTTGCAATCTCGTCTCAAACCGTTTCTGAAAGACCACCATGCTGCTATCTTTCCCTTATTACATGGAATATGCTTCTTTTTTGTCAGTGTATGTGTCTTCAACTTGTGTTATTGGCCAGTAATTGTATCCTTTCTACCTTCTTTTATAAATAGGGCAATCCATTTCACCTCGTTGCTATTGCGACCTTTTTGTGAACTATACAAATCACTTTTTTCTTAAGAGTGTTTTGTGCAGTACTGCCAAAATGTCATACGGGCAACGTTTTTACATTTCTGGGGGACTGCAGAAAGGGAGATCGGTTTTGCTATCCACCTCATCCAACTCCGTGCCTAATCTTGTCCAACAAGTAGTTAGTCCTAAAGAGAGATCGCAAAGGTGATTGGCTTCTATTTGTGTGTGTTATGCTTCATCATCTAGTTCCACTATTATTGTAATCACACTTACTGAATATCTTTGCAAACAGAGATGATTAGCTCAATTTTAGTGGATCTGCACAAAATGATCAGATTGTGATGTCCTCCATAGACCTGCTTTTTGGGAACAGAGCTGGGTGAAACTAGCTGCCAACCAATGAACATTGTACCTAGGAAATGGAGCCATGCCTACGAACAACATCGATCAATTATATATTTTTCTTTATTTGTACACCTTCTCACAACTTCGTCGTCAATTGTGATGTGAATATTGGCTCTGATCTGCGAACCATTGAGATGCATTAGCAGCCATGGTAGTTTCATTTGTATTTGATGGAATGTTGTAATGAGACAATCTTGAGGCAAGAGGACACATGAATCCTAAGTTGAAACATTTTTTTTCTGCGGGAACCAAAGTTGAAACCTTCATAGCATCATAGTACAATTTCATTATGCTGGAAAATTATGCATACGTATAAACAAATCTTGAAGGATTGATAGCAATGCCAGAAACAATTCAACTTCATTTCGCCGCATGTGGGACATCCTTCATCCGGCTCCACCTGCCATACAGCAATATTGAGTGCACAATAGTAGGGAAGATTATCCCCGGTCGTTGCGTCGTAGTAATAATGACTAGTGAGTAGTCAAATCACAGAGCCCCACTTTCGCCACAGTAAGTTGATCGGACGAAGCAACCATCATTTCTCTCTTCATGGAATCCACTGGTACTCCAATATTCTCAGAGTAATAAGTTGCTCGGGCGATGCAACCATCACTTCACCTTTCCCATAGTAAGTACTACCTCCTTTTTTTATTCTTGAAATAACCGCACGCGAATATTGGACGGTAGCAGCACAGCAACTGAATCAAAAATCGAAACCAATCAATGAAATACTACTAATGGTGAGCATTTGCTAGTATCACGTAATCCGTTGTCCATGTATATAGGGCTTAATGCGTTTTCTGAGACTAACTCTGGCCCTGTTTGGAACCATGGGTTAGAATTAGTTTGATCTAGTTGGGGCTCAAATAGCCCTAAAGTATCCAAACACGAGGGTTAAATTGGAGCAAGTTGCACCAAACCCACCAAAAAACCTATCCTACCCAAGAGGTGCTAATTGGAGATAGTTCTCATTGGGCCCACTGAAAAATCACTATTCTCTCTCTATCCCGCTAGCCAAGTGGTGCTAATTGGAGCTAGTTCTCATGTGGCCCACAGAAAAATCACTTTTCTCTCTCCGTCAAGTGCATTTATTGTCAATCTAACCCTGTCATCCAAACACCTCTTTGGCTAGAGTTAGTTCAGGGTTAGTCATGAGTTAGTCTAACCTCTAGCTAAGTTAGAGTATCCAAACAGGAGTAGTATAGGACATGCAAGTTGCTCAAAGCATACCATCAAATTCATACGTAAAAGGATCTTTTTTTTTTGTGAAACGGAACGTGAAAGAATGTTCAAATGATATAATTTTCAAATTATATAAAATCTTATCAATAGTCAAAGGCAACCTCCAATAATATATTAGGCCATATATAAAATCTTATCAATAGTCAAAACCAAGTGTTACTACTACACCAAACAAGTTCAAAACAAGAAACTGAACCCACTCACAGCACGACACGCCTGCCTCGTTTGGTCCTGTCAGGACCCCTACTCAATGCCACATCGATCTAGCCTGTAACACCTCATATCACTTTGCGGCCTCACGCACGGTATTCCCACGGGTGTCGCCTTACCTTTGCCCGGGACCGTTTGTGCCTTTTGGCACACGTATATGATAGTGTCGCTAGCATCCATATGATAAGGAGCCCGGGCTGACATGGCTAGTTGTAAACCCAAAGTGGCACAGACTTACAGGGACAGGCATCCATGACCCAGCATCGAACGTGTCGGTCATCAGCGAGTGAATCCGGGCTGTAGCACTGGGCTAGCAGGACTCCGGTAAACCGGGCTGTAGCGGGCTAACAGGACTCCGGTACTCAACGCGTGACATTTCCCCGAAGGGACAGACACAGGAACGAAGAAGGACACATGCCGGCCAGCCTAAGTGTTCCGGAGCAGTAGCAAGCTACCATGGCTCAGTGGAAACACTAGGAGACATTTCCCGGTAAGAGAGGCTACTAAAGATAAACAACTAGATAGACAGATCCCACACATACCAAGCATTTCAATAACATACACACAATATGCTCGATATGTGCAAATACAACATGGCATCACAACATGACTCTACGACTCAAGTATTTATTCATTAGGCTCCGAGGAGCGAGATATTACAAACATAGGTCTCATGACCCAACATTCAGAGCATACAAGTCAAAGCACATGCGGAAGCTTAACATGTCTGAGTACAGACATCTACAAAAGAAAAAGGCTGAGAAGCCTGACTATCTACCAGATCCTGCCGAGGGCACAAGATCGTAGCTGAGGTAACAAGATAAACGTCGAAGTCCATGCGGAACTACTAACGAGACTGACGTCTCTCTGCAAAAACATAAAATAGGCAAACGTGAGTACAAATGTACCCAGCAAGACTTACATCAGAACTAACTACATATGCATCATTATCAACAAAGGGGATGGTGGGATTTAACTGCAGCAAGCCAGCTTTGACTCAGTGGCTATCCTAAACTACGACTGCAAGTAACTCTTTTGAGGTGGCGCACACGAGTCCACATATTCACCATATCAATACACCACTATGGATCCGCTCCCGTCTCCCTACGAGAACGCCATCCATAGCACTCACGCTTATCTTGCGTATTTTAGAGTATCCACTTTCACTTGTCTATGAAATGTTAACCCTGCAGGGGTGTACTTCTTCACACACGCTCTCACCACTTACCGCCGTTTACACGACATGTACTCGGCAACCTTCAAGCAGAAACCCAACGAGGGTGTCGGCCATGACCTACCTAAAAAGCTAAGTCTCTAGTCCAGGTTTATCGCCTATTCAGGTTCCATCCGCAGGGAGTCCGGCCGAGGTTTCCACATACGGCCCCGAACGATGTGAACAGGGTTCCGAGACACCTAACGGGTGCCCGGTGTACCCGGCCACGTACCTACCGCATCACAGCCCACCCCACGGTCAGCGCTGTCCACGGCCTCCAGTAGGCTACAAACACCAGAAACTACTTGCAACTCCTGGACAGAGGACTAGGGTGAATAATAAGCCGAGAGGGTCCATTGGTTTCGGGCCCAATGCATGGTAGTAACTGTATCATGGATCACAAACACAGAACTCAATTCCTGAGGACGGCTGCAATGAGACAACCCACCATGTACTCCTACATGGCCTCTCACCGCTACCTTTACCAAATCGTGTTCACACACTTAGCTCACACACGGTAGGACATGTTCACACACCTCTGATTCATCCCGGATGAATCAGACCTGACACAACTCTAAGCAGTAGCAGGCATGACAAACAAGCATGAATGAGTAGGCACAACAGGGCTCAAACAACTCCTACTCATGCTAGTGGGTTTCATCTATTTACTGTGGAATGACAGGTCATGCAAAGGATAAAGGGGTTCAGCTACCGCAGCAAGTAACAGTTGAATCATTGTTGTCCTAATGCAGTAAAAGAGAGCAGGAGCGAGAGAGTGGGATTGTATCGAAATGAACAAGGGGGTTTTGCTTGGCTGGCACTTCTGAAGATAGCATTGAGTCTTCATCAGTGTCAACGATCACAACGTCGGTACAACGTCTATCGAGGGGGAACAACACCGACAAACAGAGAAGAAACATGATCAATGCAATGCACAATAAGATGCATTCTATGACATGGCAATATGAATGTGTTTTGGGCTAATGCAAGCTAGAACAGATTGAAATGAGTCCATTTGAACCAAAGATTCAAATGCAAACCCATTATATGAAGTCATAAAGGTGCATTAACTTGTTTCACCTAAACAGCAAGGTTAAACTGTTCTAACATGCATGAAACCAGTATAGATGGATAGATTGGATTTTTCTGATCATTTTTCATATATAATTTGTTTCATTTGGAGTAACGGTTGAATTTCTATGATTTTTAGAAGTTTGTGGTATTTTCTGGAATTTCCTGTATAAAAATAAATCCAGAAAATACTTATTGCGTCAGCATTGCGTCACCATGACGTCAGCAGGTCAACAGACGGCCCAGGTCAAACCTGACCAGTGGGGCCTAATGGTCAGTGACACAGAGTCAGCTACAGAGGCTGACATGTGGGACCCGGTCAAAGCTGACGTGGCCAAGTCAGCATTGACAGGCGGGGCCCATTGTGGTTAGTGTTAATCTAACATAGAAATAATATTAATTAGTTTAGGCACTGGGGCCCACATGGCAGTGGCTCTAGGGGTGGCTTAGCTGGGTCATTAGTAGCTAATGACGGCCACGTCATCAGTCGCTGGAGTTCGGCCGGTGACGACCAAACCAATAACGGAGTGGCGCTAGGGCAGCGGCTGGGTGCTGAGGGCACCAGGAGGGAGCCCATGCTCCCGCGCATCTAGCAGAGGCGGTAGCAGGTTGCGAGGCAGGCTGTAGCAGCGGCAGCGGCGAGTTGGGCGGCGGCCGGAGTTCGGGCAACGACGGCTACGGCGCTGCGGTGCACGGCAAGGCAAGCTAGCGGCTGAGTTCGAATTCTGGGAGCAACCCGAGCACGATGACGAGCTCAGCTGCGAGCTACGGTGTCCGTAGCCACGACGGCGACAGAGCATGGCGCCGGTGAGCTTCGGAGCTCATGGGGACGGCATCTACGGCGAGAAGCAGACCACCAGGCCAGGGGGAAACGGTGGAGGAGCTCATCGTGAACTCGAGCAGGGGCTCGGCTTGCTCGTGGACGACCTGGGGCAGATGAATCGGCCGGCGGCATCTCGGATGCCTGAAGTTGAAGAAGACGGCGGTGACGGCGGAGCAGGCCTCCCGGCGACGTGTAGCCCGATGGAGAGGTCAAGGGCGTCGGGGCGGAGCTTGGGGATGTGTTGGAGAGGCTCGGGGATGGCCGGAGGCCGCAGGAACGGCGAGCGGCGCGACGAGCGGGTTCGGGCGGCTGCACGTGAGAGAGACAGAGGAGGGGAGAAGCACGGAGAGAGGTCGAGGGGATACCAGGGGGTGTGTGGCGTCGCATGGAGGCGTCCAGGGAGTTGGGGATGCAGGCAGCCAGGCAGGAGGTGGCTCGGGCGCGCGGCGAGCACGCGCTCTGCCTACTGGCCTAGGGAGGAAGACGACAAGGGAGGTGGAGGTGGGCTGGGCCGGCACAGCGCCAGGCCAGATGGGCTGCACAGGAGCTGGGCCGGTTGGTGGCAGCAGGTAAGTCCAGGTAAACCTTTCTCTCTCTCTCCTTTTATTAATGTTTTCTATTTTCTGTCTTTGGTTTTTTGGATTTAGTAAAATACTAAATCACTTTATAAAATCCTGAAATAAATTATGGGCACATATTGGATTATTCCCAACAGCCCTCAACTATTTTCAGAATTATTAGAGCATTTAAAATATTTATAGAATTTAAATGCCCCAATTCAAATACAATATGAGTTAATTCAAAAATCCATAAATGGCCAAGAAATATGCTCATCATTTTTGGCAGAGGTTTTCACCTTTATCAAAAATCATGAACATTTCCAATGGCATTTTGGGTTCATTGAAGATTATTTTAGGTTGAACCTATTTGATTTGATCTGGTGCTAGGGTTTGAACAATCCCCATTTCAGGTTTAAATGAAATTTTAAACATGATGCAGCAACAAGCTAGTCCAAGTGCATAGCAAGGCTAGGGACGTGACAACTCACCCCCACTAAACAAGAATCTCGACCCGAGATTCAAGACGTGAGGTAAGAAGACAGAGGGGACACGAAGCTAGCACAAACTTCACGATCCAGGTTGCACTTCATAAGAACCTTGATTCGATCATCATCTTGTCTCAACATCTTGCTCTGAGAACTCCAACTAACATGACAACGAGAGGGAAAGAAAGACTCTGGAAGGATCGATCTTCTTGAAGATCGAACAACTCAGGATCAACTCATGGAATGAGACATTGAAACATCTCTCGAGCTGAGACATGAAGCAAACATCCAAAGGTATGGGGTGAAACAGATGAGGAAGGTTCACTAGGTAGACAACAATTTCACACTTAAAAAGGTGGTGAACAGTTGACAACGTAGCGAGGAGTTGGATTTCCAAGATACCATAACGAGACATCTTAGAGGAGGTGACTCGTAGAATCATCCCTTAAGTGGCAAAAAGAATTACCTTTGATTCAAAGATCATTGAAACTCTTTATACCAGCTTAAGGCAAATTACAATCGATCATTTGGAGAAGTTCGAAAGAATGGCATACTCAGTTTGGAAAGGAAACTAGAGTTATAAGACAACTCGACAAACGGAAGGAACATTCCAATCGATACCGAGGATATAACCTAGTGTCTGAGCATGCCCTCAAGAACTTGAGCATTTCCATATTCATCAAGGTTTTACCAACATCCGTGTCAAGGATCCTGGCAACACAACATACTACTATGATGAATAGTGATGGACGATGCAGATGCAAAGGAAGATAACACCTTCTCAGATTTCACCTTAGCGAGGCCAAGGAACAAAATCTGGATGATCGACCGAGAGGCATTTAGCACTCCGCTTCCAATGTTCTCCTTGATGTGCTAGTGTAACCCATTCATAGATATGGTTTGATATCTAGAACATCAAGTAAAAGGTCAGACTTCGGGAACACAAAAATCCATAAGGAACGACTAGGGAGTAAATCCTACGAAATCCTTGGGAGGTGGCCAACTTTCTCAATCGGGATACTACAATAGTAGGTCTTCCGGCTGGGTGTATTGGCCACGACATCCACTTTACCGGTTATCGAGAGACCAATATTATAATTCTTGGAACACGTTCCAACCATCATATCTGCCTGAGATTCAGATCTGGTTGGTGTCAGAAAATTCCAGACTCATCAAGTCTAGAAGAAAAATGAAAGTTTGCAACACAAATCGACGAGATGGCGTTGCGAGATTCTCGGGGAATGAACTATGATAGCAAGCTCCAAAACATGAGCTGATTCCGCTACTCACATGTGAACACGCTGTCCCAGACAAGCATGACCACATGGTAGTCTTATAATAAAACACTACCGAGTTATGGTTCGGAACCATCATCGAGGATATCAAAGTCCTTGTGCACTTACCGATGAACTTCTTATCCTTGAACAAATCAATCAGTGGCTTAGTGTGCTAGGGATACGTATAGAATGAAGATGATCAGTCTATTAGACCATAGAATACTTCGCACGTGCATGACTGACTTGGAATGATTCCAGAGGAGGTAAAACAAGCCTTCTCAAATTCATGGCGGCAACTTGCATCAAGTGCACATGAATTAGAGGGACTCACTTCTTTCGTCCAAACATATGCTTCACGAACGGGTCATGAAGAAAATGCTTACACAAGTTTCCAATGCTAGCTTAGATGTTCAACATGAGTCATGGAGGGGATAAAATGCTGCTAATGAGCTCAACAACAAGTCATCAAGATTCCCATGGTGATGGAATTCCACAACTATGTGAACAAGGCGATGATAGTATTGGTCAGACCCAAAAGATATAATGGTGTATGCTCGAGGAAACAACCACGAGTAAGACAACATTACGAACATTGTTGGTTCTGATTTGATTTGATGATAGCCCATACTCAAATCAAAGGTTTGGGGTCAGACAATAGATCCAACAATTGACCACGAGGATCAATCAATGAAGGTATCATCTTTCTTCAACATACATACAAGATATCCCCTAAAATGAATAAAGTCGAACAAGCTTTCATCTTCCAACTCTCCAAGTTGTTGTTTAGCTTGACCAACTAGCTCAGGGGTATCCCACACAGATTCTTGGAGAAGGGGTGGTTTACAAGAAACCATCTTGATCACGAACTCAACATAGCGGTCAGGTGACAACCTGGTAATACTTCCGAGAAGATATTCGGGAAATCACGAACCACCGATATGTTACTAAGCTCAAGAACAATCTTTCTTTTCAGGGCAAGACGATATGATTAATAGAGCAAAGATTTGAAATAAACCTAACTCATCGATCGAGGAGTGCACCAGGGAAAATGGACTAGGTGGCACGATCAATCTTAGGGTGATGGTTCAACAACCAACACGCTAATAGTGAAATTATTGTCCTTTAACTACCAAGCAATGGAGTTGCTAGGAGTATAGATTTCACACATCACGGTTCACTTGTCGGCATTCCGGTTGCAACAACACGGGAGCCGAGAAATGAATAATGAGGGCGAGAAGTATCACTACGTCAAGAATTCACAAGAGCCGATGCAATTCTCATGAAAATCCTGACATAAAGACGGTAATACTTCAGGGTAGAACAGAATCAAAAGCTAGGTTGGCATTTTGATCTGCGGAGCACAACTATTTTGACCCAGTCCTGGATATGGATGAGGTATTGGAGTTTGTTTCTCCTAGTCATCCTGAATAGAATGGCTTGACGGACCACAAGAGTAATAGGCATCGATGAACGAATGCACGCATACTCTTGACTATCAATTGATAGATGAAGGTCAGAAGACAACTAAAGATGGACAACTCAAAGGATCATATATCTTTCTGAGTTGTGGATGCATAGATTAGTATGTTGAGCAAAGCTCAACATTTCTTCCGGATAACCCATGTAGAAGGTAGAACTGGCAGATTCACAATATAGAATGGAGAACTCATCAAGAGCACTCTGGTTGTGATCATTGGGTTCAAAAGAACTCCTGCCAAGAATGGTTCATGGTATTTGGAAGAACGATATACCACGGACCTCGAGGACTATCGCAAAGGTTACTAATATCCTAAAGAAACTAGCAAACACTATCAACACGAGGTAAGTAGGGTGAATCTCGGGTTCAAAACCCAAGGAGTAGAATACCTACTACTAAGTGGCATCACGGGATGCTTTAGAGAATGATGGCCAAAATCATCACACTGGGAATACAAGCATTGCTAAATTACTAGGTGACTCCCTAAGACACCTAGGGTCATAATAATGGCTTCAACATATACGCCGAGGCAACATAGTACCTCAACTCATCGATTAGTGTGATTAACCTGGCCCAAATGGACATCGGGAACAGGAGGGAGGGATTTGCAAATGCATCAGACTGTTTAGAAACCTGGGATTACTTGGACAGCAATATGGCTGTAAATGCTCGAAGAGATTGAGACATTCAACAACATGGTGGCATAACCACTCGATCATCATAATATCAAAGTTCTGAGATCAACTATGAGTACACGGAGATACTAGAAACTGAACTAAGGCTTAAGTCCAACAATCCTATAGGTCTACAGATTAGTAAAACGTGATCCTGATAGAGAGAAGAGAAAGCCTAGTTCTTAACCCCGTAGGAAAGATAATATGACTCGGATCAGAAGGGCATAAGGTAAAGGAGTAAAAAGAGCCTTACGTTCCATCCCACAATCAATTCCCTTATATAACTAAAGAATTTCTAGACTCAACTTCGACCAGTTTGGCTTGGTAAACCTACAGGCAGTCATGCTCTAATACCAAAGCTGTCAGGACCCCGACTCAATGCCACATCAATCTAGCCTGTAACACCTCATATCACTTTGCGGCCTCACGCACGGTATTCCCACGGGTGTCGCCTTACCTTTGCCCGGGACCGTTTGCGCCTTTTGGCACACGTATATGATAGTGTCGCTAGCATCCATATGATAAGGAGCCCGGGCTAACATGGCTAGTCGTAAACCCAAAGTGGCACAGACTTACAGGGACAGGCATCCATGACCCAACATCAAACATGTCGGTCATCAGCGAGTGAATCCGGGCTGTAGCACTGGGCTAGCAGGACTCCGGTAAACCGGGCTGTAGCGGGCTAACAGGACTCCGGTACTCAACGCGTGACATTTCCCCGAAGGGACAGACACAGGAACGAAGAAGGACACATGCCGGCCAGCCTAAGTGTTCCGGAGCAGTAGCAAGCTACCATGGCAAAGTGGAAACACTAGGAGACATTTCCCGGTAAGAGAGGCTACTAAAGATAAACAACTAGATAGTCAGATCCCACACATACCAAGCATTTCAATAACATACACACAATATGCTCGATATGTGCAAATACAACATGGCATCACAACATGACTCTACGACTCAAGTATTTATTCATTAGGCTCCGAGGAGCGAGATATTACAAACATAGGTCTCATGACCCAACATTCAGAGCATACAAGTCAAAGCACATGCGGAACCTTAACATGTCTGAGTACAGACATCTACAAAAGAAAAAGGCTGAGAAACCTGACTATCTACCAGATCCTGCCGAGGGCACAAGATCGTAGCTGAGGTAACAAGCTAAACGTCGAAGTCCACGCGGAACTACTAACGAGACTGACGTCTCTCTGCAAAAACATAAAATAGGCAAACGTGAGTACAAATGTACCCAGCAAGACTTACATCAGAACTAACTACATATGCATCATTATCAACAAAGGGGATGGTGGGGTTTAACTGCAGCAAGCCAGCTTTGACTCAGTGGCTATCCTAAACTACGACTGCAAGTAACTCTTTTGAGGTGGCGCACACGAGTCCACATATTCACCATATCAATACACCACTATGGATCCGCTCCCGTCTCCCTACGAGAACGCCATCCATAGCACTCACGCTTATCTTGCGTATTTTAGACTATCCACTTTCACTTGTCTATGAACTGTTATAGGCAACCCAGAAGTCCTTTTCCGCGGACACGGCTATTCGAATATATGATGTTAACCCTGCAGGGGTGTACTTCTTCACACACGCTCTCACCACTTACCGTCGTTTACACGACATGTACTCGGCAACCTTCAAGCGGAAGCCCAACGAGGGTGTCGGCCACGACCTACCTAAACACCTAAGTCTCTAGTCCAGGTTTATCGCCTATTCAGGTTCCATCCGCAGGGAGTCCGGCCGAGGTTTCCACATACGGCCCCGAACGATGTGAACAGGGTTCCGAGACACCTAACGGGTGCCCGGTGTACCCGGCCACGTACCTACCGCATCACAGCCCACCCCACGGTCAGCGCTGTCCACGGCCTCCAGTAGGCTACAAACACCAGAAACTACTTGCAACTCCTGGACAGAGGACTAGGGTGAATAATAAGCCGAGAGGGTCCATTGGTTTCGGGCCCAATGCATGGTAGTAACTGTATCATGGATCACAAACACAGAACTCAGTTCCTGAGGACGGCTGCAATGAGACAACCCACCATGTACTCCTACATGGCCTCTCACCGCTACCTTTACCAAATCGTGTTCACACACGGTAGGACATGTTCACACACCTTTGATTCATCCCAGATGAATCAGACCTGACACAACTCTAAGCAGTAGCAGGCATGACAAACAAGCATGAATGAGTAGGCACAACAGGGCTCAAACAACTCCTACTCATGCTAGTGGGTTTCATCTATTTACTGTGGAATGACAGGTCATGCAAAGGATAAAGGGGTTCAGCTACCGCAGCAAGTAACAGTTGAATCGTTGTTGTCCTAATGTAGTAAAAGAGAGCAGGAGCGAGAGAGTGGGATTGTATCGGAATGAACAAGGGGGTTTTGCTTGCCTGGCACTTCTGAAGATAGCATTGAGTCTTCATCAGTGTCAACGATCACAACGTCGGTACAACATCTATCGAGGGGGAACAACACCGACAAACAGAGAAGAAACACGATCAATGCAATGCACAATATGATGCATGCTATGACATGACAATATGAATGTGTTTTGGGCTAATGCAAGCTAGAACAGATTGAAATGAGTCCATTTGAACCAAAGATTCAAATGCAAACCCATTATATGAAGTCATAAAGGTGCATTAACTTGTTTCACCTAAAAAGCAAGGTTAAAGTGTTCTAACATGCATGAAACCAGTACAGATGGATAGATTGGATTTTTCTGATCATTTTTCATATATAATTTGTTTCATTTGGAGTTATGGTTGAATTTCTATGATTTTTAGAAGTTTGTGGTATTTTCTGGAATTTCCTATATAAAAATAAATCCAGAAAATACTTATTGCGTCAGCATTGCGTCACCATGACGTCAGCAGGTCAATAGACGGCCCAGGTCAAACCTGGCCAGTGGGGCCTAATGGTCAGTGACACAGAGTCAGCTACAGAGGCTGACATGTGGGACCCGGTCAAAGCTGACGTGGCCAAGTCAGCGTTGACAGGCGGGGCCCACTGTGGTTAGTGTTAATCTAACAGAGAAATAATACTAATTAGTTTAGGCACTGGGGCCCACATGGCAGTGGCTCTAGGGGTGGCTTAGCTGGGTCATTAGTAGCTAATGACGGCCACGTCATCAGTCGCCGGAGTTCGGCCGGCAACGACCAAACCAACGACGGAGGCTCGCCGGAGTGGCGCTAGGGCAGCGGCTGGGTGCGCTGAGGGCACCAGGAGGGAGCCCGTGCTCCCGCGCATCTAGCAGAGGCGATAGCAGGTCGCGAGGCGGGCTGTAGCGGCGGCAGCGGCGAGTTGGGCGGCGGCCGGAGTTCGGGCAACGACGGCTACGGCGCTGCGGTGCACGGCAAGGCGAGCTAGCGGCTGAGTTCGAATTCTGGGAGCAACCCGAGCACGATGACGAGCTCAGCTGCGAGCTACGGTGTCCGTAGCCACGACGGCAATAGAGCATGGCGCCGGCGAGCTTCGGAGCTCATGGGGACGGCATCTACGGCCAGAAGCAGACCACGAGGCCAGGGGGAAACGGTGGAGGAGCTCACCGTGAACTCGAGGAGGGGCTCGGCTTGCTCGTGGACGACCTGGGGCAGACGAATCGGCCGGTGGCATCTCGGATGCCTGAGGTTGAAGAAGACGGCGGTGACGGCGGAGCAGGCCTCCCGGCGACGTGTAGCCCGATGGAGAGGTCAAGGGCGTCGGGGCGGAGCTTGGGGATGCGTTGGAGAGGCTCGGGGATGGCTGGAGGCCGCAGGAATGGCAAGCGGTGCGACGAGCGGGTTCGGGCGGCTGCACGTGAGAGAGACAGAGGAGGGGAGAAGCACGGAGAGAGGTCGAGGGGATACCAGGGGGTGCGTGGCGTCGCATGGAGGCGTCCAGGGAGTTGGGGACGCAGGCAGCCAAGCATGAGGTGGCTCGGGCGCGCGACGAGTACGAGCTCTGCCTACTGGCCTAGGGAGGAAGACGACAGGGGAGGTGGAGGTGGGCTGGGCCGGCACAGCGCCAGGCCAGATGGGCTGCACAGGAGCTGGGCCGGTTGGTGGCACCAGGTAAGTCCAGGTAAACCTTTCTCTCTCTCTCTCCTTTTATTAATGTTTTCTATTTTCTGTCTTTGGTTTTTTTGGATTTAGTAAAATACTAAATCACTTTATAAAATCCTGAAATAAATTGTGGGCACATATTGGATTATTCCCAACAGCCCTCAACTATTTTCAGAATTATTAGAGCATTTAAAATATTTAGAATTTAAATGCCCCAATTCAAATACAATATGAGTTAATTCAAAAATCCATAAATGGCCAAGAAATATGCTCATCATTTTTGGCAGAGGTTTTCACCTTTATCAAAAATCATGAACGTTTCCAAAGGCATTTTGGGTTCATTGAAGATTATTTTAGGTTGAACTATTTGATTTGATCTAGTGCTAGGGTTTGAACAATCCCCATTTCAGGTTTAAATGAAATTTTAAACATGATGCAGCAACAAGCTAGTCCAAGTGCATAGCAAGGCTAGGGACGTGACAGGTCCGTCGGTCAAAGCACTTCCTCTTCTTGGCATAACAATAGAGTACAATAATTTTTTAGAATGCTCTTGGCATGTCGCTAACATGTGATGAGCTAAATGACCTCAATAGGCGGCAAAATCGCCAGCCTGCCGCACTTTGAGAGAGACAAGGAGCGAGAAGCGATACAGGATGGTGGATTACTAGAACTAGGTGTCGCACGGAGGCCAAGAAATATGGGGATAGCGTGGGTTGGCCATGTATGATGTAACTGAAGGAAATATGCCCTAGAGGCAATAATAAAGTTATTATTTATTTCCTTATATCATGATAAATGTTTATTATTCATGCTAGAATTGTATTAACCGGAAACATAATACATGTGTGAATATATAGACAAACAGAGTGTCACTAGTATGCCTCTACTTGACTAGCTTGTTAATCAAAGATGGTTATGTTTCCTAACCATGGACAAAGAGTTGTTATTTGATTAACGGGATCACATCATTAGTTGAATGATCTGATTGACATGACCCATTCCGTTAGCTTAGCACCCGATCGTTTAGTATGTTGCTATTGCTTTCTTCATGACTTATACATGTTCCTATGACTATGAGATTATGCAACTCCCGTTTACCGGAGGAACACTTTGTGTGCTACCAAACATCACAACGTAACTGGGTGATTATAAAGGTGCTCTACAGGTGTCTCCAAAGGTACTTGTTGGGTTGGCGTATTTCGAGATTAGGATTTGTCACTCCGAATGTCGGAGAGGTATCTCTGGGCCCTCTCGGTAATGCACATCACTTAAGCCTTGCAAGCATTGCAACCAATGAGTTAGTTGCGAGATGATGTATTACGGAACGAGTAAAGAGACTTGCCGGTAACGAGATTGAACTAGGTATTGGATACCGACGATCGAATCTCGGGCAAGTAACATACCGATGACAAAGGGAACAACGTATGTTGTTATGCGGTCAGACCGATAAAGATCTTCATAGAATATGTAGGAATCAATATGGGCATCCAGGTCCCGTTATTGGTTATTGACCGGAGACGTGTCTTGGTCATGTCTACATTGTTCTCGAACCGTAGGGTCCGCACGCTTAAAGCTACGTTGACAGTTTCTTTATGAGTTTATGTATTTTGATGTACTGAAGGTTGTTCGGAGTTCCGGATGTGATCACGGACATGACTAGGAGTCTCGAAATGGTCGAGACATAAAGATCGATATATTGGAAGCCTATATTTGGACATCGGAATCGTTCCGGGTGAAATCGGCATTTTACCGGAGTACCGCGGGGTTACCGAAACCCCCCGGGGGGTTATTGGGCCTACATGGGCCTTGAGGGAGAAGAGAGAAGGAGGCAGGAGGTGGCCGCGCACCCCTCCCCTTCCTAGTCCGAATAGGACAAGGGAAAGGGGGCGGCGCCCCCCCCCCCCTTTCCTTCCCCTCTTCCTCCTCTTTCCCCCCTTCTCCTTCTCCAACTAGGAAAGAAAGGGAGTCCAACTCCCGGTGGGAGTAGGACTCTCCCCTGGCGCGCTCCTCCTTGGTCGGCCGCCCCTCCCCTTGGCTCCTTTATATACGGGGGCAGGGGGGCACCCTAGGACACACAAGTTGATCTTCGTGATCGTTCCTTAGCCGTGTGCGGTGCCCCCCTCCATGATATTACACCTCGGTCATATTGTAGCGGTGCTTAGGCGAAGCCCTGCGACGGTTGAACATCAAGATCGTCACCACGCCGTCGTGCTGACAGAACTCCTCCCCGAAGCTTTGCTGGATCGGAGCCCGGGGTGCGCCATCGAGCTGTACGTGTGTCAAGAACTCGGAGGTGCCGGAGTAACGGTGCTTGGATCGGTTGGACCGGGAAGACGTACAACTACTTCCTCTATGTTGCGTCAACGCTTCCTCTTCGGTCTACAAGGGTACGTAGACAACACTCTCCCCTCTCGTTGCTATGCATCACCATGATCTTGCGTGTGTGTAGGAAATTTTTTGAAATTACTACGTTCCCCAACAGTGGCATCCGAGCCTAGGTTTTATGGTTTGATGTTATATGCACGAGTAGAACGCAAGTGAGTTGTGGGCGATATAAGTCATACTGCTTACCAGCATGTCATACTTTGGTTCGGCGGTATTGTTGGATGAAGCGGCCCGGACCGACATTACGCATACGCTTACGCGAGACTGGTTCTACCGCCGTGCTTTGCACACAGGTGGCTGGCGGGTGTCAGTTTCTCCAACTTTAGTTGAACCGAGTGTGGCTACGCCCGGTCCTTGCGAAGGTTAAAACAGCACTAACTTGACGAACTATCGTTGTGGTTTTGATGCGTAGGTAAGAACGGTTCTTGCTCAGCCCGTAGCAGCCACGTAAAATTTGCAACAACAAAGTAGAGGACGTCTAACTTGTTTTTGCAGGGCATGTTGTGATGTAATATGGTCAAGATGTGATAAGATATAAGTTGTTGTACGAGATGATCATGTTTTGTTGAAGTTATCGGCAACTGGCAGAAGCCCTATGGATGTCTCTTTGTTGCATAAGATGCAAGTGCCAAATAATTGCTTTACTTTATCATAGCAATAGTTGCAAGAGCAATAGTTGGTGAGACAACCATGTGATGACACATTGATATAGATCAAGATGATGAAGATCATGGTGTCGAGCCGGTGACGATAGAGATCATGACAGTACTTTGGAGATGGAGATCAAAGGCGCAAGATGATCATGGCCATATCATGTCACATATTTTGATTGCATATGATGTTTATCTATTATACATCTTATTCTTGCTTTGATTGACGGTAGCATTTTAAGATGATCTCTCACTAATTATCAAGAAGTGTTCTCCCTGAGTATGCACCGTTGCCAAAGTTCGTCGTGCCCAGATACCACGTGATGATCGGGTGTGATAAGCTCTACGTCCATCTACAACGGGTGCAAGCCAGTTTTGCACACGCGGAATACTCAGGTTAAACTTGACGAGCCTAGCATATGCAGATATGGCCTCGGAGCATGGAGACCGAAAGGTCGAGCGTGAATCATATAGTAGATATGATCAACATAGTGATGTTCACCATTGAAAACTACTCCATCTCACGTGATGATCGGTTATGGTTTAGTTGATTTGGATCACGTGATCACTTAGATGACTAGAGAGATGTCTGTCTAAGTGGGAGTTCTTAAGTAATATGATTAATTGAACTTAAATTTATCATGAACTTAGTCCTGGTAGTATTTTGCAAATTATGTTGTAAGATCAATAGCTTGCGTTGTTGCTTTCATATGTTTATTTTGATATGTTCCTAGAGAAAATTGTGTTGAAAAATGTTAGTAGCAATGATGCGGATTGGATCCGTGATCTGAGGTTTATCCTCATTGCTGCACAGAAAAATTATGTCCTTAATGCACCGCTAGGTGACAGACCTATTGCAGGAGCAGATGCAGACGTTATGAACGTTTGGCTAGCTCAATATGATGACTACTTGATAGTTTTGTGCACCATGTTTTATGGCTTAGAATCGGGACTTCAAAGATGTTTTGAACATCATGGACCATATGAGATGTTCCAGGAATTGAAGTTAATATTTCAAGCAAATACCCGAGTTGAGAGATATGAAGTCTCCAACAAGTTCTATAGCTAAAAGATGGAGGAGAATCGCTCAACTAGTGAGCATGTGCTCAGATTGTCTGGATACTTCAATCGCTTGAATCAAGTGGGAGTTAATCTTCCAGATAAGATAGTGATTGACAGAATTCTCTAGTCACCATCACTAAGTTACTAGAACTTCGAGATGAACTATAGTATGCAAGGGATGACGAAAACGATTCCCGAGCTCTTCGTGATGTTGAAATCAACGAAGGTAGAAATCAAGAAAGAGCATCAAGTGTTGATGATTGACAAGACCACTAGTTTCAAGAAAAGGGCAAAGGGAAAGAAAGGGAAACTTCAAGTAGAATGGCAAACAAGTTGTCACTCCCGTGAAGAAGACCAAAGCTGGACCAAAGCCTGAAACTGAGTGCTTACACTGCAAAGGAAATGGTCACTGGAAGCGGAAATGCCCTGAATATTTGGTGGATAAGAAGGATGGCAAAGTGAACAAGGGTATATTTGATATACAGGTTATTGATGTGTGCTTTACTAGTGTTTATAGTAGCCCCTGAGTATTTGATACTTGTTCGGTTGCTAAGATTAGTAACTCGAAACAGGAGTTACAGAATAAACAAAGACTAGTTGAAGGGGAAGTGACGATGAGTGTTGGAAGTAGTTCCAAGATTGATATGATCATCATCGCACACTCCCTATACTTTCGAGATTAGTGTTAAACCTAAATAAATGTTATTTGGCATTTGCGTTGAGCATGAATATGATTTGATCATGTTTATTGCAATACAGTTATTCATTTAAAATCAGAGAATAATTGTTGTTCTATTTAAATGAATAAAACCTTCAATGGTCATACACCCAACGAAAATAGTTTGTTCGCTCTCGATCGTAGTGATGCACATATTCATAATATTGATGCCAAAAGATGCAAAGTTAATAATGATAGTGCAACTTATTTGTGGCACTGCCGTTTTGGTCATATCGGTGTAAAGCGCATGAAGAAACTCCATAAAGATGGATTTTCGGAATCACTTGGTTATGAATCATTTGATGCTTGCCAACCGTGCCTTTTGGGCAAGATGACTAAAACTCCGTTCTTCGGAACAATGGAACAAGCTACTGACTTATTGGAAATAATACATACCGATGTATGAGATCCAATGAGTGTTGATGCTCGTGGCAAGTATCGTTATTTTCTGACCTTCACAACAAGGTTGTCAGAATCACGATTATGAATCGGATCGGAGCTCCAATGGTAGGATCGCAAATCGTAGAATCTTCACTATCAGAATCGTAGAAACATAGATTCTATGAACTAAAGTCGTAGAACCATAGGGGTTAGTTTGGATCGTAAATTCGTAGAATCGTATAACAGAATCGCGATTCTGACAATCTTGCTTCACAAGATGATTTGAGCAGATATGGGTATATCTACTTGATGAAACATAAGTCTGAAATAGTTGAAAGGTTCAAAGAATTTCAGAGTGAAGTGGAAAAATCATCGTAACAAGAAAATAAAGTTTCTGTGATCTGATCACGGAGACGAATATTTGAGTTACGAGATTGGTCTTCAATTAAAATAATGTGGAATAGTTTCACAGCTCACGCCACCTGGAACACCACAACGTAATGGTGTGTCCGAACGTCATAACCGCACTTTATTTGATATGGTGTGATCAATGATGTCTCTTACCGATTTACCAATATCGTTTTAGGGTTATGCATTAGAGATAGCTACACTCACGTTAAATAGGGCACCATCTAAATCCGTTGAGATGACACCGTATGAACTATGGTTTAGCAATAAAGCTAAGCTGTCGTTTCTTTAAGTTTGGGGCTGCGATGCTTATGTGAAAAAGTTTCATCCTGATAAGCTCAAACCCAAATCGGAGAAGTGCGTCTTCATAGAATAACCAAAGGAAACTGTTGGGTACACCTTCTATCACAGATCCGAAGGCAAGATATTCGTTGCTAAAAATGGATCCTTTCTAGAGAAGGAGTTTCTCTCGAAAGAAGTGAGTGGGAGGAAAGTAGAACTTGATGAGGTAACTGTACCTTATCCTGAATTGGAAAATAGTTCATCACTGAAATCAGTTCCAGTGATTCCTACACCAATTAGTGAGGAAGCTAATGATGATGATCATGAAACTTCTAATCAAGTTACTACAGAACCTCGTAGGTCTTCCAGAGTACGGTCCGCACCAGAGTGGTACGGTATTCCTATTCTGGAAATCATGTTATTAGACCATGATGAACCTACGAACTATGAGGAAGCGATGATGAGCCCAGATTCCACAAAATGGTTTGAGGCCATGAAATCTGAGATGGGATCCATGTATGAGAGCAAAGTGTGGACTTTGGTGGAGTTGCCCGATGATCGGCAAGCCATAGAAAATAAATGGATCTTCAAGAGGAAGACGGACGCTGATAGTAGTGTTACTATCAACAAAGCTAGACTTGTCGAAAAAGGTTTTTTGACAAAGTTCAAGGTGTTGAATACAATGAGATTTTCTCACTCGTATCGATGCTTAAAAGTCTGTCCGAATCATGTTAGCAATTGCCACATTTTATGAAATTTGGCAAATGGATGTCAAAACTACATTCCTTAATGGATTTATTAAAGAAGAGTTGTATATGATACAACCAGAAGGTTTTGTCAATCCTAAAGGTGCTAACAAAATGTGCAAGCTCCAGCGATCCATCTATGGACTGGTGCAAGCATCTCAGAGTTGGAATATACGCTTTGATAAGTTGATCAAAGCATATAGTTTTATACAGACTTGTGGTGAAGCCTGTATTTACAAGAAAGTGAGTGGGAGCACTACAACATTTCTGATAAGTATATGTGAATGGCATATTGTCGATCGGAAATAATGTAGAACTATTCTGCAAAGCATAAAGGAGTGTTGGGAGTTTTTTCAAAGAAAGACCTCGACAAAGCTACTTACATATTGAGCATCAAGATCTATTGAGATAGATCAAGACACTTGATAAGATTTTCAATGAGTACATACCTTGACAAGATTTTGAAGTAGTTCAAAATGGAACAGTCAAAGAAAGAGTTCTTGCCTGTGTTGCAAAGGTATGAAGTTGAGTAAGACTCAAATCCCGACCATAGCAGAAAATAGAAAAGAGAATGAAAGTCATTCCCTATGCCTCAGTCATAGGTTCTATAAAGTATGCTATGCTATGTACCAAACCTATTGTATACCTTGTTTTGTATTTGGTAAGGGAATACAATAGTGATCTAGGAGTAGATCACTGGACATTGGTCAAGAATATCCTTAGTAAGGACTAAAGATATGTTTCTCGATTATGGAGGTGAAAAAAGGTTCGTCATAAAAGGTTACATCGATACAAGTTTTGGCACTGATCCAGATGACTGTAAGTCTCAATCTGGATACATATTGAAAATGGGAGCAATTAGCTAGAGTAGCTCCGTGCAGAACATTGTAGACATAGAATATTTGCAAAATACATACGGCTCTAAATATGACAGACCCGTTGACTAAGCCTCTCTCATGAACAAAACATGATCACACCTTAGTACTCTTTTGGGTGTTAATCACATAGCGATGTGAACTAGATTATTGACTCTACTAATCCCTTTGGGTGTTGGTCACATTACGATGTGAACTATGGGTGTTAATCATATACAGATATGATTATTGGTGTTAAATCACATGGCGATGTGAACTAGATTATTGACTCTAGTGCAAGTGGGAGACAGAAGGAAATATGCCCTAGAGGCAATAATAAAGTTATTATTTATTTCCTTATATCATGATAAATGTTTATTATTCATGCTAGAATTGTATTAACCGGAAACATAATACATGTGTGAATATATAGACAAACAGAGTGTCACTAGTATGCCTCTACTTGACTAGCTTGTTAATCAAAGATGGTTATGTTTCCTAACCATGGACAAAGAGTTGTTATTTGATTAACGGGATCACATCATTAGTTGAATGATCTGATTGACATGACCCATTCCGTTAGCTTAGAACCCGATCGTTTAGTATGTTGCTATTGCTTTCTTCATGACTTATACATGTTCCTATGACTATGAGATTATGCAACTCCCGTTTACCGGAGGAACACTTTGTGTGCTACCAAACGTCACAACGTAACTGGGTGATTATAAAGGTGCTCTACAGGTGTCTCCAAAGGTACTTGTTGGTTTGGCGTATTTCGAGATTAGGATTTGTCACTCCGAATGTCGGAGAGGTATCTCTGGGCCCTCTCGGTAATGCACATCACTTAAGCCTTGCAAGCATTGCAACCAATGAGTTAGTTGCGAGATGATGTATTACGGAACGAGTAAAGAGACTTGCCGGTAACGAGATTGAACTAGGTATTGGATACCGACGATCGAATCTCGAGCAAGTAACATACCGATGACAAAGGGAACAACGTATGTTGTTATGCGGTCAGACCGATAAAGATCTTCGTAGAATATGTAGGAACCAATATGGGCATCCAGGTCCCACTATTGGTTATTGACCGGAGACGTGTCTCGGTCTTGTCTACATTGTTCTCGAACCATAGGGTCCGCACGCTTAAAGCTACGATGACAGTTTCTTTATGAGTTTATGTATTTTGATGTACCGAAGGTTGTTCGGAGTTCTGTATATGATCACGGACATGACGAGGAGTCTCGAAATGGTCGAGACATAAAGATCGATATATTGGAAGCCTATATTTGGACATCAGAATTGTTCCGGGTGAAATCGGCATTTTATCGGAGTACCGGGGGGTTATCGAAACCCCCCGGGGGGTTATTGGGTCTACATGGGCCTTGAGGGAGAAGAGAGAAGGATGCAGGAGGTGGCCGCGCGCCCCTCCCCTTCCTAGTCCGAATAGGACAAGGGAAAGGGGGCGGCACCCCCCCTTTCCTTCCCCTCTTCCTCCTCTTTCCCCCCTTCTCCTTCTCCAACTAGGAAAGAAAGGGAGTCCTACTCCCGGTGGGAGTAGGACTCCCCCCTAGCGCGCCCCTCCTTGGCCGGCCGCCCCTCCCCTTGGCTCCTTTATATACGGGGGCAAGGGGGCACCCTAGGACACACAAGTTGATCTTCGTGATCGTTCCTTAGCCGTGTGCGGTGCCCCCCTCCACGATATTACACCTCGGTCATATTGTAGCGGTGCTTAGGCGAAGCCCTGCGACGGTTGAACATCAAGATCGTCACCACGCCATCGTGCTGACAGAACTCCTCCCCGAAGCTTTGCTGGATCGGAGCCCGGGGTGCGTCATCGAGCTGTACGTGTGTCAAGAACTCGGAGGTGCCGGAGTAACGGTGCTTGGATCGGTTGGACCGGGATGACGTACGACTACTTCCTCTACGTTGCGTCAACGCTTCCGCTTCGGTCTACGAGGGTACGTAGACAACACTCTCCCCTCTTGTTGCTATGCATCACCATGATCTTGCGTGTGCGTAGGAAAAATTTTGAAATTACTACGTTCCCCAACAGTAACTACACTGGGCTGCCGTGTTTCGGACTCTTCTGATCTATTGTGGAGAAGATTGGGTAGATTTTATATCACTAAATAAAAATATTAAAGAGTCCAGACGCTCCACCGCGAGGTTTCTTGCTCCTTCTCGGTCGTTGAAAAGCATTCTTCTAAGATTTGCCGACACTTGGGACATCCAGCATCTAGGTCCACGTGTCATGCAAGAAAATGGAGTTAAGTATAGTAGGAGAGACTCACCAACGGTCACGAACATAGGTGGAGTGCATGCACGAATCACTCAAAAAAAGGAATATGAGCACAAAGAGAAGAGGTGCAGGCACCGATGCAGGTACTCTTTGCCTCTTTCCCTAATACTCACACGCGGGTACACGGTGAGCTCATTTTTGTATGAAGAGGCAGCTCACCACATAATTTGGCAAGCATAGTAGTTGTTCATGGAAACCACGCATGGACGAATCCAAGTTCGATCATGACACGGTGGCGCGTTTTTTATAAATTAAGTTATTCTATTCGATGGCACGCACACAACATTATTTTCACAATGGAACATGAATCATGCACGCACTGAATGATGGAGCACGGGATGGTAGCCATGGACATGGTCAGCCCTTTTTGGAGACTAATACACTACTTTTGATCTGTCCCGTCAACTTGCAAATGAGGAGAAGATTTGCTTACTACTAGCATGACCTCTCCATCGCTCATGCGCGGGCGTGATGGCTCGTAGGATGAGGAGAAGCTTTTGCTTTACGATAGTGCTCTTAATGCAGGTAGTGGGCGTGCATCAGTTCATTCGGTGTCAGATTGACAGAAGTATCTATAATGTAGTACCATCATCATTGTACGACTTCCGGAAGAGGCAAAGAGCCAAGCGCATGGTTACCTACTCACAGTATAACTGGCCGTGTTTGCATGAATTTTTTAACGTTGTACATTTTGAGTGGATTGCTTGAGTGGTCATCACACGTGAGCCAATCGGTTCACACCCTTTCACGCTCCATTTTGCCTTGCGTTCCTTCCCCCGTCCAGCACGCTGACAAGTGGGCCCCATGCTCATGTATGCCAACGTGGTAGTCAATTATTTTGCCAGAGTCAGCTATCACACCCTTTCGATGCCACATCAATGTACCCGCTAAAAACAAGTTAGACTTGTTCGGTTCAACCACCTCCCTAGGTGTTTGGAGAGGAATTGGCCGGCGCGAGGTGGTTCTATAGGTTGGAAGGCGGCAAAAAACAGGGGAAAATGCACGAACCAGCTAGACGACGGAGGAAAGCTTCTACATTCGCGGGGACATGGCATTGGCCATTGGGCAGCAATAGGCGATCATCCGGGTACACCATAAAGGATACGAAGAGGCATCCTATATCAGCAAGGACCAGCTTCCCTATCGATAGCCCATCTAACAGAACTCCCAAGTTAACTGTGCTGAGGCTGGAGTAGTCATGAGATGGGTGACCGGATGGTTAGTGGACTCGATGTTAAAACTAATGGGATGGGTTACTATAGATGTTTAATTGGCTTAAATGTATATAGTGCTCCGTCCTATTAGTTGAACCTCGAGGTCTTTGTTTTGTAATTTCTTGTTTTTTGAACACATGTTAATCGAAGGTCTATCGTGTTACTTTTTGATAATGTTTGTTTTTTGAACACATGTTAATTGGCTTGAAAGAAGGTCTATCGTGTTACTTCACGACATCTTTCCAAAAAAAAGTGATATGACTTTTGTCAACCTATAAGGCATGTCTGTCAAATTAACCTCGAGGTACTTGTTCTCAAATTAACCTCTGGGTCTTGCAGGAGTACTTGTTCTTTGAACACATGTTAATCGAAGGTCTATCACATTACTTTTTGATAATTTTTGTTCTCTGAACACATGTTAATTGGCTTGAAAGAAGGTCTATTCGTGTTACTTCACAACATCTTTCCAAAAAAGTGATATGACTTTTGTCAACCTTGAGGTACTTGTTCTCGAATTAACTTTTGGGTCTTGCAGGAGTACTTGTTTTTTGAGCACGTGTTAATCAAAGGTCTATCGCGTTACTTTTTGATAATTTTTGTTTTTTGAACACATGTTAGTTGGCTTGAAAGAAGGTCTATCGTGTTACTTCACGACATCTTTCCAAAAAAAGTGATATGACTTTTGTCAACCTATAAGGCATGTCTGTCAAATTAACCTCGAGGTACTTGTTCTTAAATTAACCTATGGGTCTTGCAGGAGTACTTGTTTTTTGAACACATGTTAATCGAAGGTCTATCGCATTACTTTTTTGATAATTTTTGTTTTTTGAACACATGTTAATTGGCTTGAAAGAAGGTCTATCGAGTTACTTCACGACATCTTTCCAAAAAAAGTGATATGACTTCTGTCAACCTATAAGGCATGTCTGTCAAATTAACCTCCAGGTACTTGTTCTCAAATTAACCTCTGGGCCTTGCCGGAGTGCTACAATGTGTTAGCGATAATTGCAAAATGAACTAGCAAGCTAGCAGTGAAGTTGCCAACATTCTCAAAGTGCACACAACATTGAGTAGAAAGAAGCATGCCCTGGAATTATTGCGTGCATGGGAGGCCTTTGCTCAAATAGCGAGTGTATATAAGGTACTGTCGGCAGGCTATAAGGACGAGGAGCGAGAAGCAATACAGGCTGCTGGATATACTATAACTAGGTGTCCCACAGAGGTAACATTCAAAGTTATTCTCACACTATAGAATGGTATTGTAGGAATGTGGAGATATTTGGTTGATTTTATATCGCTCAATAATATAAAATATTATGAGTGCATATGCTCCACCGCGAGGTTCCTTGCTCCTTCTCGGTCGTCGGGAATCTATGTTCTTCCACTCTCTTTTTTTGACGTGAGCTTTGTTCATCCTTTTGCCAACACGCGGGACATCTAGCATCAAGGTGAACGTGTCATGCAAGAAAATGGAGATAAGAAGTGCGTAAGTGAGTCGTGCACTTCGATGGCACCTAGTACTATGCAATATTTTTTCTCCTCGATGGCACGTGAATGGTGCACATACTCAATGACGGAAAACGGGATGGTAGCCATGGACATGGTCGGCCATTTTTGGAGAGAGTTCTAACTAACTTTGATGTGTCCCGTCAACTCGCAGAGCGGCGAGAAGCTTGCTTACTACGCCTTCTCCCTTGCCAATGCGTGTGCGGTGGCTCGCAACACGAGGAGAAACTTTTGCTTACAAGCAGTGGACGTGCAACAGTTCATTTGGTGTCAAATTGCCAGAAGTACTACATAGTACCATCATTATTGTTCGACTTCCGGAAGAGGAGAAGAGCCAAGCACAAGTTCACCTACTAACCTAGTACAATAGCATACTATAGCCAAAGTTCAGGTACTGTATATTAACATCTACACATTTGTAATCATAAGCTTCATCTTTCATTTGTGCGCATAAGTTTTATATCATCTTGGAGTACACTTTGTGTACTAATATTATGTTATATGCTCAATGAAGAGTTCGTCCATGGATAGCCTATCGATGCTGCTGGATTCTGTCACGATCTTATATATTAGAATGTTTAGTTATGATCTGAATATAATTATTGCCTTGTTGCGATGCTTTTGATATCTGGAGAATTTATATATAAAGGTGATGATTTCATGCACATTGAAAGCCCATATATATTGTACTAGAATTAACCGTTCAGTTGTCGCTCTTTTGACATACTCTTTTTTCAGACTTTAACTGTTTTCAATCTTCATGTCTACTTAGGCACTAACACATGGAGAAAAACATATAACCAATCGGTGGTGTAATATGCACCAGGATTTTCTCAGTTCTCATGATATTCATTTGAGGACAATAACAATGGAAGGATATGCATCCAGCCTAGAAAACAGAAGCTTTGTCACATTCTTCCTGTTGAATGTGAGGTTACCATTGTCCTTGAGGCTTAAGTTTTTCAACAAGATATTTCTCATGGACGGGCATGTTGAACAGCAAAAAAATAAGTTTTCGGTGGAAAAAATGGGCTTCTGAACGTGCTCGGCTTCTATTTACAACAACTTGTAGTCATCCTCCAATAAAAAAAATTGCACGGGATGTTGATTTTATGGATTAGACCGATCCATTTGTTTGTGACTGTGAAAAACAGTGGTTGGATTAGATGTTATTTCCATGTTCAATCTAGGTTTTGTTTAAATTTGATGAACAATTATCCTTGGGCTTTTTGTACTGTTTGTAAGCTTGAGTTACATGTTGTTGCCCTCGTACTCCCCTCTGCTTGCCACTACACTCCTGCATCTTCCATGGCCCCTGTTCATTCCCGTCCAACGCCTCACCGTCATTCTCCGCCTTGGTTCGCTCTCTGTGCCCGCTGTCAACATGGTCAATGACCAAGAGGAATCAGGATATGACTGTACGTGGAGAGGATGATAGTAGGGACCCACTAGGGTCAATGCATTGCGCAAGCATGTGCCTCATTATTACAAGGCAAAAAAATACTTCCTCCTAATTGTTTGACAACTAGGTCCCATGCCATTGTCAATGTAGTCAATAAACGAGAAAATTACACAACGAGCGGATAACACCAGGGACCCAACAAGTCGCCCAGTTGTTTTTTAGTTTTAGAGACGGAGCTCCACTGCGTGCTGTGCGGGGGCTGTGGTCCGTCTAGCCCATGCTTCGTTTTATTTAAGCACATGATGAGCCCAGTTGATATCTTTTTTCTTTCTGAAAATGGCTAGCCTAGTTTTTTTGGAGAATACCCAACCGATGCCTACTTGCTTTTCTCAGCCCTGCTGGGCTGCAAATCTTTCAAGACGAGGAGGGATGTAGGTAGTAAGAAATGGGCTTCCCTAGAAAATGGGCTATAAGTAGTAAGAAATGGGCTGTAAATTTTTAAACCAAAGCCAACCGGCAATTAAATTCAAATATCATTTTTTTTGGATTACTCTACTCTTATAAAAAGAAGAGTTGGTGATGATGGTGTGCCTGCCATCCTACAATATAGGCTGTTCGATCTATATCTAACGGATAGGAAGGAAACTATGACAATTTATCCGCACTCCTCTCCACATTTGCAGATAAGGCCTTCCCTCATTCATCCTTTTATCCCACAAGATAAACTACTCATACAAATGCATCTTGATGTTCCGTGCAACGCACGGGCATCTTGCTAGTCAAGATTTTAAATTTCATTCATTTTTTTGCGGAGATTTTTTTGAATTTTATTTTGATATAAGTTTTTAAAAATTATTTTTAACATGGCTCGAGATTCCATGATTAAAAGAGTTCGAACCCACCGAAATATGCAAAGTTTCGTTGAATGTTTTAGCAGTGCCTAGAATATGGTCTGTAATGCTAATAAAAAGAATATGTGCTTCAAAATATCCTTAAGAATTAGCAAATGGGCTGTAAATTATTGAAAAATAATGGCTAATGGGCTATATGCTATTTTCCACAGATTTCGAGGCTGACTTCTGGGCCTACTAGGTTGACGATGGCGATGTCCTAATTTTTTTCTGATGCGTACGCAAGGCTTTGTCGACTTAGTCAACACATAGCAATGACCGTTGGATGTCCATCCAACGGATATCGTGCTTCTTCAATCTCTAATCTTCCTACTCCAGCAACCCAAACTAGCGCCAATGGGACTGTCCGCTCCATCCTCCCGTGGCTGACTATGCTGCCGCCAGGCCATCCCTCTACCCACCCGCACATCCTGTTATTTTCTGGCGATGTCAGCCTCACCCCGCAGCTGACCAGTCAGCCCTCGTACTCCCCTCAGCATGGGCATCCGCTGTTGTGGCTTCGCCGGCTCCATGTCATTCCCTTCATGGGCCTCACCCTCGTCCATTGCGTTTGTGCTCTCGGGGCGGCATGGTCAACATGGTCAACAAACAACAGCCATCAGAGGAGGGATGTAAGTGGAAAGGCTGATAGTAGGGACCCACACAAGAAAGTGCCTCCTTATTATGTGAAAACAGTGGGGCTTCTCCAGGTGGTTCCAGTCTGGGGCCTCACCATCATCCAGTGCCCTGCTGCTCTCGGCGGCGTGGTCAACATGGTCAACGAACGACATCATCGGAAGAGGACTGTACGTGGAGAGGCTCACAACTGGGTCCACGGCCGCACGCAAGGAAGTGCCTCCTTATTACATGCAAAATAATGATTCCTCCACCTAACAGATGGGACCCACCGGAAGGGCCTCTGTATTTCGCGAAAAAAATGTCCCCCCTGCTGACAGCTCAGACCCACCAGCTATATCTTCGCACGCAAGGAAGTGCCTCCTTATTACGCACAAAAAATGAATACTCCCCCTGCTAGCTGGGACCTAACATAGTGGGAGGCTAACGTGTGGGCCTACTAAGTTGACGTGGACAGGGGGCTTTTTCAACTTAGTCAACATGAATGATTCTAGCTCCAGTGATCGTACGATGTCCATCCAACGGCCGTAGTGCTTCTTCAAACTCTTGTCTTCTTGCTCCAGCCGCCCAAACCAGCGCCGGTCGTGCCGCCTGCTCCTGCCTCCCGTGGCTGGCTTTGCTGCCACACAGGCCTCACCACCCCACCCCTACTCCAACCTCTGGCCAGGCCATCCCTCTACTCACCCAGATCCCCTGTTATTCTGCGGCAACGGCAGCCTCACACCGCAGCCGAACCAGTCAACCCACATACTCCTCGCCGCGTGGGAATCCACTGCCGCATCTTCCTCGTCTCCGCATCATCCCCTCCCTAGGCCTTGCCGCCGTCCACCGCCTTGGTGCTCTCGGTGCGGCGTGATCAATGTGGCCAAGGAACAACTTCAATCGGAAGAGTACAGTATGTGGAGAGGCTGACAGCTGGGTCCACGGCCGCAACAAGGAAGTTCCTCCATATTACGCGCAAAATAATGATTCCTCCACCTGACAGCAGGGACCCACCGGATGGGCCACCATATTTCGCGAAAAAACGTTTCCCTGACTGCTGGGGCCTACCAGCTACATCTTCGCACGCAAGGAAGTGCATCCATATTACGGGCAAAAAATATGATTCTCCCCATCATAGCTGGGACCCACCAGCTATATATTCGCATGCAAGGAAGTGCCTCCTTACCTCCCTGATAGCTAGGACCCACCCGGTCAAACCGTACCTAGGGTTGTTGTAGGATCGAAATTATGTCTAGAGGGGGGTGATTAGACTATTGACCAAATAAAAACTTAACCTTTTCCCAATTTTAGTTTTTGGTAGATTTTAGCAACTTAGCACAAGTCAAGAAATCTCAAACATGCAAAGAGTATATGAGCAGCGGAAAGTAAAGCATGCAACTTGCAAGAAAGTAAAGGGATGGGATTGGAGTGTGCAAACGCAATTGGAGACACAGATGTTTTTGGCGTGGTTCCGATAGGTGGTGCTATCTTACATCCACGTTGATGGAGACTTCAACCCACGAAGGGTAACGGTTGCGCGAGTCCACGGAGGGCTCCACCCACGAAGGGTCCACGAAGAAGCAACCTTGTCTATCCCACCATGGCCATCGCCCACGAAGGACTTGCCCCACTAGGGTAGATCTTCATGAAGTAGGCGATCCCCTTGCCCTTACAAACTCCTTGGTTCAACTCCACAATCTTGTCGGAGGCTCCCAAGTGACACCTAACCAATCTAGGAGACACCACTCTCCAAAAGGTAATAGATGGTGTGTCATTGATGAACTCCTTGCTCTTGTGCTTCAAATGATAGTCTCCCCAACACTCAACTCTCTCTCATAGGATTGGATTTCGTGGAAAGATGATTTGACTGGAAAGCAACTTGGGGAAGGCTAGAGATCAAGATTCATATGATTGGATTGGAATATCTTTGCCTTAAAACATGACTAGGTGGTTCTCTCTCAGAAAATGAATGCTGGAAATGTAGGCACGTTCTGATGGCTTCCCACACAAATGAGGAGAGGGTGGATGGGTATATATAGCCTCCACACAAAATAACCGTTACACACAATTCACCAAACTTGGTGGGACCGAATCAGAAAACTCGGTCGGACCAATTTAGTTCATAATGTGACCGTTAAGCATTTCGGTGGGACCGACACATCAACTTGGTGGGACCGATATCATTAGGGTTAGGGCATAATGTAATCTCGGTTTGACCGATTACCCAAACTCAGTTGGACCGACTTTGGTAATAAGCAAACTAGGGAGTTGGTCAGGCAAACCCGGGCTGTTGAATTATGTGACTTAAATCGTCAGCGTCTGGAGGTCGGACATAGGTTCCTTGAAAATTGGCCCTGAAAGCATCCTCAAGTTCCTCCCAACTTCCGATTGAGTTTTCGGGGAGACTTTTCAACCAGTGTCACGCCGGTCCCTTCAACTTGAGGGGAAGGTATTTGATGGCATGGAGGTCGTCCCCATGAGCCATATGGATGTGAAGGATAAAATCCTCAATCCAGACCCCGGGGTCTGTCATTCCGTCATATGCCTCTATGTTCACGGGTTTGAAGCCCTGTGGAAATTCGTGGTCCAGTACCTCTTCGGTGAAGCACAGAGGGTGAGCGGCCCCTCTGTATCTGGACATGTTGTGGCGTGTTGTCTACTGTTGTTGTGTCCGGTGCTGATTCCAAACTGGTATTCGATCAGTCTGATCGTTTTGGTGACCATGATCCTGCACCGGAGCGTGTCCCCTAGATCCATAGATGGATCTGGTCACGCCGGCTTTTTTATCCAGGAGCTCACATAAATCGTGTGCGGCGTCAGTAGCTGCTCTATTGCGGTCATGAAGTGGTTGGTCCGGCCTACTGGACGTATTGCTCTTCGGTGGAACGGCCTCATTGTCGCATTCTGGCAGCAGCTTGCGCTTTGGATAGCTCTTTGTGTGGTGATCGTCGCTGTATTTTTCTTCAGTGTCCAGCACTTTATTCCATCTGTGATTGAGCGTTTCCTATGTGGCCTTAAGCCTTTGCTTCTACTTCTTTAGACTTCTCGCAGTGGCCATAAGCTTTCTGTGGAGGTTATCTCATTCCAAACGTTTTTTCGGGATGATGAATGCATCATCGTCCGGGCTATGCTCCTCTCCCGGGGCGGGTTGATGAGTTCGGCCCTCGGGATCACTGTGATCGGGCGTCTACTCTGGGCTGTGTTTGGCGTGACCTGGCTCATCCTGCTCCATCGCTGGGTCCATATGGTCGTTGTTGCCTTTGGAGTTGTCTGGGGTGTCAATCCTTCTAGCGTTGTTATCGTTGTTTTTACTGTGGCTGGAATTAGAGCGGCGTTTGCATCGTCGTTTTGGCTTTTGTCTGGGAGTTTTATCCTCCGCTTTGTCGCCATCATCCTCCTTAGGCCTGTCCACCATGCATATAGCATATGATGAGGTGGCAGTCCAGCGCCCTGTGGGCGGTGGTTCAGAATCGTCCCCTGCGCCGACGTCCGTACCGTTGGTGTCATCAGAGTCGAAGTCAAGCATGTCTGTTACGTTGTCGACAGTGGCTATGAAGTGGGTGGTGGGTGGGAACGAATTTCTTCATCGCCCTCTTCCCCCTCAAGCCGGACATAGTTCGGTCAAGCGTCTCCTGACAAAGAGAGAGACCTTAGTAAATTCAGCATGTCACTGAGGGGTGAGTGCTGGAAGATATCCGCAACGGTGAATTCCATTATCGGAGCCCAACCAGAATCAGCGGGCTCGGGGGCAGGCGGTCTGGAACCTACAGCCGGACGCAAGTCCGGGGGTTCGGAGACACAGGCTTCCTTGGGGGTGAAGTCTGTGTTCAGCTCTACCGCCCATGAGTGTGCGGCCTCCGGGGCAGGGTCCATCCACCCATCCTCGGACGACGCAATCTGCCCCGGATTTAGGTCTGGAGCTCCTGCAGGTGCGATATCTCGAGTATGGTCTGACAGCAGGTCTACGTCGTGCTCATCGTGACTGTTCGGCGCTCCTGGCATAGGCCCGAATCCGTCGAAGATCAAGTCTCTCCGGATATTAGCCGTGTAATTCAAGTTTCCGAACCTGGCCTGATGGCCAGGGGCGTAGCTGTCGATCTGCTCTAGATGGCCAAGCGAATTGGCCCGTGGTGCGAAGCCGCCAAACACGCAGATCTGTCTGGGGAGAAAAGTCTCACCCTGGACCGTGTTGTTGTTGATGATTGAAGGAGCCATCCAGCCTTGCGGCGACGACACAGAGGAACTCTAAATGAAAGCACCAATGTCGGTGTCAAAACCGGCGGATCTCGGGTAGGGGGTCCCGATCTGTGCATCTAAGGCTAATGGTAACAGGAGGCAAGGGACACGATGTTTTACCCAGGTTCGGGCCCTCTCGATGGAGGTAAAACCCTACTTCCTGCTTGATTGATCTTGATGATATGAGTATTACAAGAGTTGATCTACCACGAGATCATAGAGGCTAAACCCTAGAAGCTAGCCTATGATGATTATGATTGTGCCTCTAAGGACTAAACCCTCCAGTTTATATAGACACCGGAGGGGGCTAGGGTTTACACAAAGTCGGTTACAAAGAAGGAAATCTAATATCCGGATCGCCAAGCTTGTCTTCCACGCAAAGGAGAGTCCCATCCGGACACTGGACGAAGTCTTGAGTCTTGTATCTTCACGGTCCAACAGTCCGACCAAAGTATATAGTCCGGCTGTCCGAATACCCCCTAATCCAGGACTCCCTCAGTTAGACTGAAACGTTACGAAAGGGAAACAGGGAGTTTGCATTGCGGACTCGGTGGGACCGATCGCTCATCTTGGTTAGACCGAAATGTTACAAAGAGAAACAGAGAGTTTGCAATCCCATCTCGGTGAGACCGAGATCCCTATCGGTTAGACCAAAGTGACTAGGGTTTCTGGCAGTGGAGATGTCAAATGAACTCGGTGGCGCCGGATGGATCAAATTGGTGGGCCGAGTTTGACTTTTGGTTTGGTACATATGTGGACATGAGAAAGTGGTTGAGGGCTTTGGAGCATATCACTAAGCATTTTGAGCAAGCAAGCCATTAAGCAACACCTCATACCCTTTTAATAGTATTGGCTTTCCTATGGACTCAATGTGATCTTGGATCACTAAAGTAGAAAATGTAGAGTCTTGAACTTTAGAGCTTGAGCCAATCCTTTGTCCTTAGCATTTTGAGGGGTCCACATTCCTAATCCATGTCATGCCAATCATTGAACATTCCTGAAATATTTATCTTGAAATAGCATTAGTTCAATGAGCTATATGTTGTTAATCATTACCAAAACCACCCAGGGATAGTTGCACTTTCAATCTCCCCCTTTTTGGTAATTGATGATAACATATAGATCAAAGCTTCGACAAATGATAATAAGATTGAAATACATTGTCACTTTGAGAAGTATGTGATAAGCAAGAGCTCCCCCAAAATTTGTGCATTATTTAAAATTTGCTTTGGACTGCAAATGCACAATCTGTTAGGATCATGGGTCACTCTTTCATGTCACATACATCTTGGTGGAGCTCTCAAAATGATAACAATTGAAAGCATGCACTCATAACCAAGCAAAGTGAATGATCATAAATGGATATAAGGGATAATATCATTCAAGCACACATTAAAGTAGCATATGATCAACCACATGATCATCCAAGTATCTCACAAAAGTACATGATGTATCAAGCACACACATTAAAGTTCAACCAAATAAAGTGCAAAGAGAGACAAAAAGCAACACACTCTCTCTCTCTCGAAGACTATGATCTATACATATTTCTCCCCCTTTGGAAACAAGTTACCAAAAAGTTCAAATATGCATAGTGCTATGCGTCTCTCAGGCTTGGTCTCCATGAGGTGATGTAGTGATGACTCCTAGGATGAAGGCTTCTGTTGATGTAGCTGGAGCTGGTGGAGTGGCTGCTGGAGGTGGCACTGAAGTTGTGGCTGCTGGTGCAAAAATGGTTGCTCTAGTATCAGGAACAAGAACTGCATCAGACCTCTGACCTCGTGGCACATGCACTCGCTAAAAAACATCTGTTGTTGTCTTTCCCTTCTTCTCCTCTGCTTCCTCCTGGAGCTGCTCTACTGCTGACTGAATCTCAGTTACTTTGACATCAAGATCATAGAACTTCTGCTCAATGATTCTCTCCAAACTCTCCTGATTTTGAGTTAGGGTGGCCAAGCCCTTCTCAATCCTCAAGGTGGATTGGATCAGATATCCAAGTTGATCTTGTTTGCTCTTTAGGAACACCTGAGATGCCTCTTCAGCACTTGGCATCTTTGCAACTTTCTCTGCCCTTGCCTTTTCTCTCTTCTCATGTGCTTGCACTGATGAAGGATCTTTCTCATCCATGACCACAGTGTTATCCTCAAAATCTGCCTTGAGAGGTAAGTGCTCCTTGTCCAACAAGGAAGTGCCTGGGCCCATCTTTGAGTTGATGAGCACCTGAATATGTGGAGCATACCCACAAGACCTCTTCTGATCTGCAACTGTCCTCTTGATTGTTTCCACAATCAGACTCATCTAAGGATGGCAATTTTACCCATGGACATGGATACCCATGGATATCCGACCCAAATGGACAGGGTTTGGATATGCTTTTGTGCCCATGGGCAACGCCCAAACCAGACCCGATTACTCATAGGTAGGGCATGGATATAATCTTGTACCCATGGGTATACCCAAACCTGACTCGATAGTATTACTTAATGGAAAAAATATGGTATCCCTACCCCACTGTCACATGTTCCACCGCAACTTAACACTTTGTTATCTAAAGAATGCAAAAGAATTTGTGCAATTCTCATTGTAACTTTTATTGGTTCACATCCAATCCCCACTATAACGTACTACAGCGCCCCTTCCGTTATTTTTATCTCCTCATCATTCTCATCTTTCATAAAAATACTAAATGATATTAGGTTGTTAGTGGACGTTGATTTACCATAAGTGATGCCTAGCTTGCCATGAGGTGAATAATGGAATAGCTTATCTCCTGTTAACGGTTTCATATGTCTTATTTATTGTCTTGAGAGGACCCACTGGATATCCAATGGGTATGGATATCCATCGGGTTTGGACATGGACACAATTTTTCACCCGTGGATCTTTTCATGGGAGGGCAAAGACTGTCTGCATGGATATGGATATGGATTTAATATTGTTCAACCCGATCCAAACCCGACCCATTGCCATCCTTAGACTCATCACCTTGAACTTCTGAGGGACATCAAAAAATGTGCAGCAGGTTCATGAAATGTCCTCTTATCATTCTGTGATCTCCAGACTTGGGCAAAAGAGTATGCCTCAGGATTGTGTTGATTGTTGGAAAACTAGACAACGGAAACTTCACTGAGCCCAACTTATGAGTTTCCAAGGCATCATCAGGAATTTCCTTGTACATACTTGCCATTGAGTTGTGGTTTTTCTTCTTCTTGGCATACACATCCAAGTCATCCTCACGAGTTGCTGGGGCATTTATCAACCTGGCCCATTCATCAACAGTGGATTGGTACCTAGTACCTTCTGACATCCATACAATTCTACCATCTGGATAGACGTGAACAGTGGAGTAGAATTGCGTGATCAGCTCATCATTCCACTTAGTGAGCTTTTGGCCAACAAACTTGTCCACTCCACAAGCCTTGAATCTATCATAGACACCTGGGAAATGATCTTCATTCTCTCTGATGTATGTCCAGTCAACCCATCTCATGTCATAGATAATTGGCTTCTTGTCAAGCAGGATTGTCTCATAAAAGTCTTGTTGTTCCTTAGTGTGGAACCTGTAATCCACAACAGTTCTCCTTCTCACAGCATAAGGGTCACTTTTCCTCCAAAGTCTCAGACCTGCATCCTTCCTAATGCTCATGTCCTCTACTACTGGATGTGTGTCATTGTGATTTGGGATCTCTGGTTTGAGCTTTCTTAGCACTTGGGCATCAGCTTCTTCTTCTTCAGCTTCAGGCACTGGGGCCTTGTTCTTCTCCTCAGCAGGGATGTTTCTTGTGCTCCACTTGGGTTCAGACTTGGTGGCTGGAGTAGCTTTGGGACCAGGTTTGGGCTTAGGAGCAGCCCCTGACTTGATTGCATCTCCCATAAGCTTTTCTGCCTTAGGATCTGGAGTAGCATCCTCTTCCTCTTCCTCTTCATTAGAAGATGGATCTCTCACCATAGTTGACTTTCCAAGAACTTTAGTTGTAGTGGTTCTTGCCCTCTTCTTCTTTTTTTCATCACCAGCTGCCTCTCCTTCATCAGATTCAATTGTGAACTTCATAGTTTGTCCTGTGGCAACCTTTCTTGGCTTGGAGGTTGGGATTCTCCTAGCTGGTGCCTTCTTGTTCATGCCAGGCTTTGTGGATGCAGCATTGCCAAACTCCTTCACAACTTTCCTCTTTGAGATGGCCTCATCCTCTGCAACATAGTCTTCATCTTCAGAATCTGAAGTTCTCTTCTTCCTTGCTCTAGTGGCTGCCTTGGGCAAGTTACTAGGTGTGCTCCTGCTGCCCTCATGATAGCTGCTTGAGGGACTAGTGCATCACTCAAATGCTCGTGTTGTTCAGATCTGTTCTGGCTGTCACTCTGGTCAGACATCTTGGCAGGCAACTGACAGCAAACCCTATGAATAGATTATAGATGAGGTAGAGTAGATGAGCATCACAAAGTACAGAGGTTCTGCAAAACAAATGAGTCAAAAACTTAGTTTTAGTTCTCTACAGAAATGATCTCGGAGCTACCGAATTGACAAACTCAGTGAAACCGAAGCAACACTTGGAACCTAAACTAGTGAAATCGGTCAGACCGAGTCACAGTTCGGTGGCACCAAGGTTGCTAGGGTTTCACATAGTATTGAACCCGGTCACACCGATTTGCATTTTTCAGTTAGACCAAAAAGCGCATGTGCAATGGCCTAAGCCAAATCGGTGAGACGAATTTCTATGATTCGCTCGGTCCGAGATGAGTTCTGCGAAGATCTAACCCTAAAACTTTCGAATCAAACTACACCTAAGGAAGATTTAGCTAGATAGATCAATCTCATTCATGGCAAGAATCATCGCATTGTCCTCGTGCTAGGAATTGGAGTTAAAAAAAGACAGCACAAGGGGTCGAACACGTACCCTAGTTCGGTGGGTGTTCGCTACGACTGTCAGGACCCCGATTCTAAGTCACACCGACCTAGCATGTAACACCTCATATCACTTTGCGGCCTCACGCACGGTATTCCCACAGGTGTCACCTTACCATGCCCGGGACCGTTTGCACCTTTTGGCACACGTATATGATAGTGTCGCTAGCATCCATATGACAGAGAACCCGGGCTGACATGGCTAGTCGTGAACCCAAAGTGGCACTAACTTACAGGGACAGGCATACACGACCCAGCAACGAACGTGTTGGTCACCAGCGAGTGAATCCGGGCTGTAGAAGCTGGGCTATCAGGACTCTAGTAGACCGGGCTGTAGCAGGCTAACAGGACTCCGGTAGACACCGCATGACATTTCCCCGAAGGGACAGACATAGGAACGAAGAAGGACACATGCCGGCCAGCCTAAGTGTTCCGGAGCAGTAGCAAGCTACCAGGGCTCAGTGGAAGCACTAGGAGATATTTCCCGGTAAGAGAGGCTACCAAGGATAAACAACTAGATAGTCAGATCCCACACATACCAAGCATTTCAATAACATACACACAATATGCTCGATATGTGCAAATACAACATGGCATCACAACATGACTCTACAACTCAAGTATTTTATTCAATAGGCTCCGAGGAGCGAGATATTACAAACATGGGTCTCACGACCCAACATTCAGAGCATACAAGTCAAAGCACATGCGGAAGCTTAACATGTCTGAGTACAGACATCTACAAATGAAAAAGGCTGAGCAGCCTGACTATCTACCCGATCCTGCCGAGGGCACAAGATCGTAGCTGAGGTAATAAGCTAAACATCGAAGTCCACGCGAAACTACTAGTGAGACGGAAGTCTATGCAAAAACGTAAAATAGGCAAACGTGAGTACAAATGTACCCAGCAAGACTTACATCAGAACTAACTACATATGCATCATTATCAACAAAGGGATGGTGGGGTTTAACTGCAGCAAGCCAGCTTTGACTCAGTGGCTATCCTGAACTACGACTGCAATGTAACTCTTTGAGGTGGCGCAGACGAGTCCACATATTCACCATGTCAATACACCACTATGGATCCGCTCCAGTCTCCCTACGAGAACGCCATCCATAGCACTGATGCTTATTTTTTGCATTTTAGAGTATCCACTTTCACTTGTCTATGAACTGTACAGGAAACCCAGAAGTCCTGTACCGCGGACACGGCTATTCGAATAGATGATGTTAACCCTGCAGGGGTGTACTTCTTCACACACGCTCTCGCCACTTACTGCCATGTACACGTCATGTATCTCAGCAACATTCAAGCGGAAGCCTGGCGAGGGTGTCGACCACGACCTGACTAACCACACAAGTCTCTAGTCTAGGTTTATCGCCTATTCGGGTTCCATCTGCAAGGAGATCCGGCCGGGGTGTCGCTCACGGCCCCAAACGATGTGTGCAGGGTTCCCAAGCCCACCATCCGGGTGCCACTTGCTACACTGGGCCACTGTGCCTAGTCTGTCCCAAGCCCACCTGTACCGGGTGCCACTTGGTAGACTACTAACACTACCTACAAACACCAGAAACTAGTTGCGACTCCTGGACAGAGATCAAGTCGGTTAATAAGTCGAGAGAGTCAATTAAGGATCCCAATGTGTGGTACTAGCTGTTCATGGATCACAAACACAGAACTCAGTTCCTAAGGACGGTTTCAACGAGACAACCCACCATGTACTCCTATATGGCCTCTCACCGCTACCTTTACCAAATCTTGTTCACACACTTGGCTCACACATAGTAGGACATGTTCACACACCTCTGATTCATCCCCGATGAATCAGACCTGACTCAACTCTAAGCAGTAGCAGGCATGACAAACAAGCATGAATGAGTAGGCACAACCGGGCTCAAACAATTCCTACTCATGCTAGTGGGTTTCATCTATTTATTGTGGCAATGACAGGTCATGCAGAGGAAAGGGTTCAACTACCGCATCATGTAACAGTTGAATCGTTGTTGTCCTAATGCAATAAAAGAGAGCAGGAGCGAGAGAGTGGGATTGTATCGGAATGAACAAGGGGTTTTTGCTTGCCTGGCACTTCTGAAGATACTATAGTTCTTCATCGGTGTCATCGAACTCATCGCCGGAACACATCTATCGAGAGGAAACAACACCGACAAATAGAGAAGGAACACAATCAATGCAATGCAACAATATGATGCACGAATGTGACATGGCAATATGCTATGATTTGGGCTAATGCAACAGGATGTCATTTTGATTGAAGTGGAATTCAAAGCTAGATCAAATTCCAACTCCAAATCTATTATCAAATTTGTCCTAATCATGTTTCATCCTAAACAGTGAGGTTAACTTTCTAAAACATGCAGGAAAATGGTACAGATGGATAGATTGGATTTTTTGATCATTTTGCATATATAAATTATTTCATTCTGAGTTACAGTTGAATTTATATGAATTTTAGAAGTTAGCATTATTTTCTGAAATTTCCTGAATAAAAATAACTCCAAAAAATAATTAACTGCATCAGCACTACGTCACTGTGACGTCAGCGGTCAACAGGCGTCGACCAGGTCAAATCTGACCAGTGGGACCCACTGGTCAGTGACTGGGGCTGGTTAGTGTCGCTGACATGTGGGCTCGGTCAACAGCCACGTGAGCTTGGTCAACTCTGACATGTGGGGCCCGTTGGGTTGTGAACTAATTTAAGCAGGAAATTAAACTGACCTAAGCAGGCACTGGGGCCCGCATGGCAGTGGCCCTGGGGGTGTTTAGCCGGGTTATTAGCGCTAATTAACCGACGCCACGTCAGCAGGTGACGCCGGCGACCACAGCAGTGGCGGGAACTCGCAGGGGTTGGTCGGGGCGGCGCTACAGGCCGCGGTTGGGCACGCTGAGGGCACCAGGAGGGATCCCGTGCTCCCGCACATCTAGGGGCGCATGCAGCCAGGCACAGGGAGGCCGGGGTCGACGGCGGCGACCAGAACGGCGGTGGCCGGAGCTACGGGTTCGAGTGGCGTAGCGCTATGGTGCACGAGAGGACGAGCTGGTGGCGGCGTTAGCTTGCTGCGGAGCTGCTGAGCACGTAGCCATGCTTAGGCACGAGCTTTGCTAACTCTGGCTACGACAGCGTTAAGAACAGCGGCTCACTATGATCTACACAGAGCAAAAGAGCGCAGGGAGAGAGAGGTTCGGTGCAGAGGCTCACTATGAGGTCGAAGAGCAGGTCGGCGTGCTCGGGGAGGCGGCGGAGACGGCGAATCGGGCGACGGCATCCGGCGGCTGTGGACGGGGAAGAAAGGTCGCGGCGTCTTCTTGGGGTCCTCCGGCCTTGCGTAGGTCGGTGGAGAGGTGCTCGGGGTCTAGTCGGAGCTCGTGGGCTGGTCAGAGAAGCGAGGGGGAGGCGGTGGCTACGGCAACGATGAGCGGCGGTGACGGTTGCCCTCGGGCGCGAGAGGGAGAGAGAGCAGAGGAGGGGAGAAGCACGGGAGAGAGTGAGAGAGAGGTCGGGGGCTGCGTGGCGACGCATGGAGGCGTCCAGGGCGTCGGGGATGCAGGCAGCCAGGCAGGAGGTGGCTCGGGCGCGTGTGCGCTTGCGGCGAGCACGCGCTCTGCCTACTAGCCTAGGGAGGAAGACGACAGGGCAGGTGGAGGTTGGCTGGGCCGGCACAGCGCCAGGCCAGGTGGGCTGCACAGTAGGTAGGTCTAGGTAACTTTCTCTCCCTTCTCTTTCTATTTAGTTTTTTATTTTCTATTTTTCTACAACTGTTTTGGCTTTAGTAAAAATACTAAAGCATTTTATAAAATCCTGAAATAATCTGTGGACACTTCGTGGATTAATCCAATGGCCCACATTTAGTTTCAGAATTATTTGAGCATTTTAAATATTTATAGTAATTAAATGCTCAAATCCAAATACATTGATTTAGATCAAAAATCCAGAGATGACCTAGAAATATATTCATCATTTTTGACAGAGGTTTTAACCTTTATCAGAAGTCATGAACATTTTCAAAGGCACTTTGGGTTCATTGAAAATTATTTTAGGTTGAACCTATTTGAATTTTATTTGGTGCTAGGGCTTGGATCAATCCCCATTTCAAGTTTCATGAAATTAAACATGATGCAAGCATTATGCAGCACCAGGTAGTACCAGAAGCTAGGGATGTGACAACTCACCCCCACTAAACAAGAATCTCGTCCCGAGATTCAAGCGTAGGGTAAGATGAAGGGAGGACACAACTAACACAATCTAGACGATCCAGGTTGCACTTCATAAGAACGTTGATTTGTTCACATTTTGTCTCGATGTCTTGCTCTGAAAACCCCAACCAACATGACAGCAAGAGGAAAGGAAAAACTCAAGAAGAAATGATCTTCTCGAAGATCGAGCAACTCAGAATCAACTCATGAAGTGAGACGTTGAAACATCTCTCAAGCTGAGACATTGAGCATACAGCTAGAGGGATGGAGTGAAACAGATGACGAAGGTTCACTAGGTAGGCAACAATTCCACACTTAAGAAGGTGGTGAACCGTTGTCGACGTAGCAAGGAGTTGAGTTGCCATGATACCATAACGGGGCACCTTAGGGAAGGTGACCCATAGAAATATCCCCTTAAGTGGAAAAAAGAGTTACCTTTGATTCAGAGATCATTGAAACTCTTTCTACCAGCCTAAGGCAATTCTCGAGCGATCGTTTGGAGGGGTTCAGTAGAATGGCATACCCGGATTAGAATGGATGATGTGGATTACCTTGTTGAAAACAACACTAGGGATGATTTTAGTAACTGGGGAGAAGCTCAACAGTAGAGAGTGAGTCCACTGTTTGAAAAGTTATAGCATAACCGAGGAAACTAAGAGCAATCCCAGTTAGTGCCGATGATAACACCTAGCGCTTGTGCATGCTCTCAAGAACTTGAGCATTTCCATATTCATCAAGGTTTCACCAATATCCATGTCAAGGATCCTGGCAACACAACGTACTACCATGATGAACAGCGATGGATGATGCAGATGCAAAGGATGGTAACCTTCTCAGATTTCACCTTAGCGGGGCCAAGGGAACAAAATCTGGATGATCGACCGAGAGACATTTAGCACTCCGCTTCTAATGTTCTCCTTGATGTGCTAGTGTATCCCATTCATAGATATGGTTTGATATCTAGAACATCAAGTAAAAGGTCGGACTTCAGGAACACAAAAATCCATAAGGGACAACTAGGGAGTAAATCCTACGAAATCCTTATGGGGAGGTGGCCAACTTCCTCAATGAAGATACTACAATAATGGGCCTTCCAGCTAGGTGTGTTGGCCATGATATCCACTTTACCGGGTTACAGAGAGGCCAATATTATAGTTCTTGGGAGACGTTCCAACCATTATATCTGCCTGAGATTCAGATCTGGTTGGTGTCAGAATAATCCAGACTCATCGAGTCTAGAAAGAAAAATAAAAGTTTGCAACACAAATCGACGAGATGACGTTGCAGACTCTCGAGAAATGAACTACGGTAGTAAGCTCCAAAACATGAGCTGGTTGTGCTACAAGCATGTGAACACGTTGTCCCAGACAAGCATGATCACATGTAGTCTTACAACAAAACACTACCGAGTTCTGGTTGGGAACCATCATCGAGGATATCGAAGCCCTTGCATAAGTCCGGATCCTAAGAAGGAACTTCTTCTCCTTGAACAAATCAATCAGTGGCTTGGTGTGCTAGGAAACACATATAGAATGGAGGCAGCCAACCTATCAAACCATAGAGTACTTCGCACATGCGTGACTGACTTGGAATTATTCCAAAGGAAGCAAAAACAAACTTTCTCGAATTCATGGCGGCAACTTACATCAGATACATGTGAATTAGAGGAAGCCACTTCACTCATCCAAACATATACCTCAGGGACGGAACTTGAAGGCATTGTTTACAAAGTTTCCAACACTTGCTTAATGTCCAACAGAATCATGGAGGAGATAAGGATGTTGTCGATGGGCTCAACAACAATTCATCCAGGTTTCCATGAAGATGGAGTTCCATAATTACGTGAACAAGTGATAGCATTGGTCAGACCCAAAAGATATAATGGTGTATGCTCGAGGGATCAACCACGAGTAAGACAACATTATGAATATCGTTGGTTATGGTCTGATTTGATGATAGCCCATACTCAAATCAAAGTTTGGATAAAACGATAGGTCCATTAACTGGCCATGAGGGTCAGTCGATGAAAATATCAACTTTCTTCAACACACATACAAGATATTCCTTAAAATGAACTAAGTCGGACAAGCTTTCAGCTTCCAACTCTCCAAGTTGTTGTTTGGCTTAACCAACTAGCTCAGGGGTATCCAACACAGATTCTTGGAGAATGGGTGGTTTGGAGGAAAACCAACATGATCACGAACTCAACATAGTGGTCGGGTGACAACCTGGTAATACTTCCGAGAAGATACTCGGAACATCACGAACCACCGATATGTTACTAAGCTCGAGAACAATCTTGCTTTTCAGAGCAAGACGATATGATCAAATAAGCAAGGATTGACACATTCCTAACTCCTTGATGGAAGAGTGCACCAGGAAATAAGGACTAGGTAGCACGATCAATCTTAGAATGATAATTCAATACCAACACGCTAAGAATGAGATTATTGTCCATTAACTACCAAGCAACAGGGTTGCTAGCAGTATTGATTTCACACATCATAGTTCACCTGTCGGCATTTCGGTTGCAACAACACGGAACCGAGAAATGAAAATGATGGCGAGAAGTATCACTGCGTGAAGAATTCATAAGAGGTGGTGCAATTCTCATGACAATCCTGACATAAAGAAGGTAATACTTCAAGGTAGAACAGACCAGAAGCTGGATTGGCATTTTGATCTATGGAATACAACTTCTTTGAACGAATCCTAGATATGGATGAGGTACTGGAGTTTGTTTCTCCTAATCATTCCAGAATAGAATGGCTTGACGGACCACAAGATTAATAGCATCGACGAACGAATGCACGCATACTCTTGACTATCAATTGATAGACGAGGGTCAGAAGACAACTAAGGGGGACAACTCAAAAGAACATACGATTTTTTGAGTTGTGGACGCATGGATTAGAATGTCGAACGAGTTCAACATATTTTGGCAGAATCGTAATATAGAAGGGGAACTCTTCGAGAGCACTCTTGTTGTGATCTTTTGGTTCCCGAACTTCTGCCATATTGGTTCATGGTATTGGAAGAAGGATATACCACGAATCTCGAGGACTATCACAAAGGTTACTCATATCCTAAGGGAACTAGCAAATACTATCAACACCGAAGTAAGTAGTGTGAGTCTCGGGTTCAGAAACCCAGGAGTAGAGTGCCTACTAACTAAGTGGCATCACGGGATGCTTTCGAGATTAATGGCCAGAATCATCACACTGGAAATACAGAACATGGCCGGATTACTAGGTGATACTCTAAGATACCTAGGGTCATAATAATAATAGCTCCAACATATATGTCGAGGCAATGGAACACCTCAACTCACCGATTAGTGTGGTTGATCTGGCACAAAGGATCTTCAGAACGGTAAGAAGGAATTTGCAAATGCATCAGACTAGGTAGAAACCTAGGACGACTCGGACAGCATAACGGCTGGAAATGCTCAAAAGATTTGAGACATCCTACAAAATGATGGCATAACCACTTAACATCACAATAACAAGGTTCTGAGACCAGCTATGAACACACAGAGGTAGTAGAAACTGGACTGAGGCTTAAATCCGACAATCTTAAAAGTCTATGGATTAGTAACACGCGATCCTGATAGAAAGAAGAGATAGCATAGTCCTTAATCCCGGTAGAAAAGAAAAAGCTGACTCAGATCAGAAGGGCATAAGGTATAAGGAGTAAAAACAGCCTTAAGTTCCATCCCACAATCAATTCCCCTACATATAACTAAAGAATTTCTAGACTCAACTTCGACCAGTTTGGCTTGGTAATCCTACAGGTAGTCAAGCTCTGATACCAAAGCTGTCCGGACCCCGATTCTAAGTCACACCGATCTAGCATGTAACACCTCATATCACTTTGTGGCCTCACGCACGGTATTCCCACAGGTGTCGCCTTACCATGCCTGGGACCGTTTGCGCCTTTTGTCACACGTATATGACAGTGTCGCTAGCATCCATATGACAGAGAACCCGGGCTGACATGGCTAGTCGTGAACCCAAAGTGGCACTAACTTACAGGGACATGCATACATGACCCAGCAACGAACGTGTCGGTCATCAGCGAGTGAATCCGGGCTGTAGCAGCAGGGCTATCAGGACTCCGGTAGACCGGGCTGTAGCAGGCTAACAGGACTCCAGTAGACACCGTGTGACATTTCCCCGAAGGGACAGACACAGGAACGAAGAAGGACACATGCCAGCCAGCCTAAGTGTTCCGGAGCAGTAGCAAGCTACCAAGGCTCAGTGGAAGCACTAGGAGACATTTCCCGGTAAGAGAGGCTACCAAGGATAAACAACTAGATAGTCAGATCCCACACATACCAAGCATTTCAATAACATACACACAATATGCTCGATATGTGCAAATACAACATGGCATCACAACATGACTCTACAACTCAAGTATTTTATTCAATAGGATCCGAGGAGCGAGATATTACAAACATGGGTCTCACGACCCAATATTCAGAGCATACAAGTCAAAGCACATGCGGAAGCTTAACATGTCTGAGTACAGACATCTACAAATGAAAAAGGCTGAGAAGCCTGACTATCTACCACATCCTGCCGAGGGCACAAGATCGTAGCTGAGGTAACAAGCTAAACGTCGAAGTCCACGCGAAACTACTAGTGAGACGGAAGTCTCTGCAAAAACGTAAAATAGGCAAACATGAGTACAAATGTACCCAGCAAGACTTACATCAGAACTAACTACATATGCATCATTATCAACAAAGGGATGGTGGGGTTTAACTGCAGCAAGCCAGCTTTGACTCAGTGGCTATCCTGAACTACGACTGCAATGTAACTCTTTGAGGTGGCGCACACGAATCCACATATTCACCATGTCAATACACCACTATGGATCCGCTCCCGTCTCCCTACGAGAACGACATCCATAGCACTCACGCTTATCTTGCGCATTTTAGAGTATCCACTTTCACTTGTCTATGAACTGTACAGGCAACCCAGAAGTCCTTTACCGCGGACACGGCTATTCGAATAGATGATGTTAACCCTGCAGGGGTGTACTTCTTCACACACGCTCTCGCCACTTACCGCCATGTACACGTCATGTATCTCGGAATCTTCAAGCCGAAGCCTGGCGAGGGTGTCGACCACGACCTGACTAACCACACAAGTCTCTAGTCCAGGTTTATCGCCTATTTGGGTTCCATCCGCAAGGAGATCCGGCCAGGGTGTCACTCACGGCCCCAAACGATGTGTGCAGGGTTCCCAAGTCAACCATCCGGGTGCCACTTGGTACACCGGGCCACTGTGCCTAGTCTGTCCCAGGCCCACCTGTACCGGGTGCCACTTGGTAGACTACTAACACTACCTACAAACAACAGAAACTAGTTGCGACTCCTGGACAGAGATCAAGCCAGTTAATAAGTCGAGAGAGTCAATTAAGGATCCCAATGTGTGGTAGTAGCTGTTCATGGATCACAAACACAAAACTCAGTTCCTAAGGACGGTTTCAATGAGACAACCCACCATGTACTCCTACATGGCCTCTCACCGCTACCTTTACCAAATCGTGTTCACACACTTGGCTCACACACAGTAGGACATGTTCACACACCTCTGATTCATCCCCAAGGAATCAGACCTAACTCAACTCTAAGCAGTAGCAGGCATGACAAACAAGCATGAATGAGTAGGCACAACAGGGCTCAAACAATTCCTACTCATGCTAGTGGGTTTCATCTATTTACTATGGTAATGACAGGTCATGCAGAGGAAAGGGTTAAACTACCGCAGCATGTAATAGTTGAATCGTTGTTGTCCTAATGCAGTAAAAGAGAGGAGGAGCGAGAGAGTGGGATTGTATCAGAATGAACAAGGGGTTTTTGCTTGCCTGGCACTTCTGAAGATAGTATAGTTCTTCATCGGTGTCATCGAACTCATCGCCGGAACACGTCTATCGAGAGGGAACAACACCGACAAATAGAGAAGGAACACAATCAATGCAATGCAACAATATGATGCATGAATGTGACATGGTAATATGCTATGATTTGGGCTAATGCAACAGGAAGTCATTTTGATTGAAGTGGAATTCAAAGCTAGATCAAATTTCAACTCCAAATCTATTATCAAATTTGTCCTAATCATGTTTCATCCTAAACAGTGAGGTTAACTTGCTCAAACATGCTTGAAAATGGTACAGATGGATAGATTGGATTTTTCTGATCATTTTTCATATATAAATTATTTCATTCTGAGTTACGGTTGAATTTATATGAATTTTAGAAGTTAGCATTATTTTCTTAAATTTCCTGAATAAAGATAACTCCAGAAAATAATTAACTGCATCAGCACTACATCACTGTGACGTCAGCAGTCAACAGGCGTCGACCAGGTCAAACCTGACCAGTGGGACCCACTGGTCAGTGACTGGGGCTGGTTAGTGTCGCTGACATGTGGGCCCAGTCAACAGCCACGTCAGCTTGGTCAACTCTGACACGTGGGGCCCGTTGGGTTATGAACTAATTTAAGCAGGAAATTAAACTGACCTAAGCAGGCACTGGGGACCGCATGGCAGTGGCCTTGGGGGTGTTTAGCCGGGTTATTAGCGCTAATTAACCGACGCCACGTCAGCAGGTGACGCCGGCGACCACAGCAGCGGCGGGAACTCACCGGGGTTGGTCGGGGCGGCGCTACAGGCCGCGGTTGGGCACGCTGAGGGCACCAGGAGAGATCCCGTGCTCCCGCGCATCTAGGGGCGCATGCAGCCAGGCACAAGGAGGTCGGGGTCGACGGCGGCGACCAGAACGGCGGCGGCCAAACCTTGTCTGGGCTAAAGGCCATGAAGTGAAGGGTCTAGGGAAGCTGAGGACTCAATGCCAGGCCGACCAGATGTGACTCAACCATCTTGGCAAGTTTCTGGACAGAAACTTGGCTGCTACGTTTGGATGGCTTCTAGATGGCCATTAGGGCTGATCTCCTGGGGTTAAGGTTTACTTAGTAGTATGAAGAGGCTCAAGAAAAATCAGGGCCAAAGGATCAAGGAAAAATACACTTGCTGTACTAAGTGCAATTTTGGACCAGAAGAGAAATTATTTTCTGTAGCAAAAATATTACAAAAAGTCATGCAACATTTTTGCTTGGGAAGGTGGGCCATCGTTCAAAGAATATTCAGGAATTATTTCAGAATTTTAGGAGCAATAAAAATGGGGGTTGCTTTGGAACACAAGTTTCTGAAATGAGTTTCAGAGGAGAAAATGAATATTTTCCTTTTGTGAAAAATATTCATTTGATTATTTTGAGGATTTTTCAGAGAAATAAGATTGAATGAGAAGTAGATAGGTCACTTGGGTGAAAGTCAAGGGCATGCCCAAGTGATAAGTCCATTTGAATTGATTCCAAAAATCCAAATCCAAGGCAAAGGCAAAACCAAGTCCGGAAAAAGATGGAAGGCAAAATCCAGGCTGTCACAAACCTCCCCCACTTAGGATGAATCTTGTCATCGAGATTCAGTTGCTTGGGAAAACCATTCTAGGTAGGCAGTCCTTAAAAATTCCTCTCTTTCCCAGCCTCTTCCTCGGTGTGATGTTCCCACTGAACCTTGTAAAACCTTATCACTTTGTTGCGAGTGACTCTTTCTGTCTCATCCAATATTCTGATTGGCTTTTCCTCATACGTCAAATCCTTAGCCAGTTCTATCTTTGCCATATCAGTCCTTTTCTCCAGTGGTGAGATACACCTCCTTAGCTATGAGACATGAAACACATTGTGTACCTCTAACAGTTCGGGTGGCAATTCCAATTGATAGGCAATTGTTCCGACTCTGTCCATGACTAGAAATGGACCGATGTATCTGGGTGCCAATTTTCCTCGGGTCTGAAACCTCTTAACTCCTTTCATAGGGGTAACTGGAGACAGACCTGTTCTCCAGGTTCGAAGCTGATCTGACGGTGTTTGGTGTCATAATAACTCTTATGTCGAGATTTGGCCAACTACAGTCTGTCTCGGATTTCCTTGACTTGCTTCTCAGCCTCGATCATCAAATCAGTCCCGAAAATGCGGCTGTCTCTGGTTTGAGACCAGTTCAGTGGAGTGCGGCACTTACGACCATACAGAGCTTCAAAGGGTGGCATCTTTAAGCTGGTCTGGAAAGTGTTGTTGTAGGAAAACTCGACGTATGGCAGGTAGTCTTCCCACTTGGACCCTTGGGCCAATGCACATGCCTGAGGCATATCTTCGAGTATTTGGTTTACTCACTCAGTTTGTCCATTTGTCTGGGGATGATAAGCCGTCTGTATTTCTGAGCAGTTCCCAAGGCTTGATGTAGTCTGGGCCAAAATGCTGAAGTGAAGAGAGATCCTCTATCTAAAGTGATAGTCTTTGGTACTCCATGCAGACTGATAATTCAGGACACATACAATTGTGCAAGTTGATTGGCATGGTAGGTGGTCCGGATGGGAAGAAAATGTGCCACCTTTGTTAAGGTGTCCACTATGACCCATATTGCGTCATTTCCTCGGTGAGTCCTTGGTAAACTGGTGATGAAATCCATGCAGACATCGTCCCATTTCCATTGGGATACAGGTAACGGTTGAAGTATTCCGGCGGGTTTTTGGTGTTCCACCTTTACCTTGCTGCATATATCACAACAAGCCACAAAGTAAGCGATATCGTTCTTCATTCCATTCCACCAGAATACCTGGCGAAGCTCTTCGTACATTTTAGTGCCACCTGGGTGAATTGAGTACGGCGATTCATGTGCTTCTGTCAATATTTTTTTTCCTCGGACCTTCTTGGCTGGGTACGCAAATCCTTCCTCGGAATCTTAGGGTACCTCTCTAATCTCTAGAGAAATCATGTGTCTGTCCTTCTTGCATACGCTTGGCATATAATTGCAATGATTTGTCATTAGCTTGAGCGCTGCGAATTTATTCCCCGAGGGTAGGAGCAACTTCCAATATACTGGCAAGACTGGCATCCATGATTACCAAATTGAACTGAGCGATTTCTTCGTAAATCTCAGGAGGCAAAGATTCCATTAGAGTATTCAGGTTGGCCGGTTTGCGGCTGAGAGCATCAGCAACCACATTAGCTTTGCCCGGGTGATAATTTATACCGAGGTCGTAATCCTTAACCAACTCGAGCCATCTTCACTGACGAAGGTTCAAATCGGGCCGAGTGAATATATACTTGAAACTCTTGTGGTCGGTAAATATCTGGCACCTCTTCCCAATAAGATAATGTCTCCAAATCTTCAAAGGGTGCACCACCGCAGCCAACTCCAAATCATGAGTGGGATAATTTCCCTCGTGTGTATGTAGTTGTCGGGATGCATAAGCGACAACCTTGCCATCTTGCATAAGTATGCATCCAAGGCCTTTTCTGGAGGCGTCACAGTAGACATCAAAACTGCGGTAGATGTCAGGAAGAGTCAATACTGGTGCTGACGTCAGTCTGGTTTTCAACTCCTTGAAACTCTGTTTGCAGTCCTCAGTCCATTCAAACTTCTTATCCTTCTTTAGGAGCTCTGTCATGGGCTTGGCAATCTTGGAGAATCCTTCAATAAAACGGCGATAATATTTGGCTAGTCCAAGGAAACTTCAGATTTTTGAGACTGTCATGGGTGCGGACCAATCAAGCACATCCTTTACCTTGCTTGGATCCACGACTATTCCTTCTGCCGAGAGAACATGCCCTAAAAATCCAATTTGCTTGAGCCAAAACTCACATTTGCTGAACTTGGCGTAAAGCTGATGATCGCGGAGTCTCTGCAAAACTGCTCGGAGGTGGTTCTTGTGTTCGTATTTGCTTTTTGAGTAAATGAGGATGTCATCGATGAACACCACCACAAATTTGTCCAAGAAGTCCATAAACACCTTATTCATCATATGCATGAAGAAGGCTGGGGCGTTGGTGAGGCAGAATGACATAACGGTATACTCATAGAGACCATACCGAGTGGTGAACGCGGTCTTGGGAATATCTTCCTTCTTGATTTTGAGTTGATGATATCCGGTCCTCAAATCAAGTTTTGAGAATACTTTGGCCCCACTGAGTTGATCAAACAAATCATCAATCCTTGGTAGTGGATACTTATTGTGTATGGTGACGTCATTCAGTTGTCGGTAGTCTACGCACATCCGAAGACTGCCATCCTTTTTATCCACGAATATCGCGGGTGATCCCTACGGTGAAGAGCTTGGGCGGATGTATCCTTTCTGCAGCATCTCATCCAACTGTTTCTTTAATTCCACCAATTCTGATGAGGGCATTCGATAATATTTCTTCTGTATCGGTGTGGTTCCAGGGACCAAGTCAATTGCAAACTCCAGTTCTCTGTCTGGCGGCATTCCTGGTAATTCCTCAGGAAATACATCGGGATACTCACAGACCACGGGAATCAATTCCACCTCTTCAGCCACGGCAGTGAAAACCATATCCTTCTTGGGTATGCTTTTGCGGGCATAAAAACTTGCGGTGCGACCCTCCTGATTTGCCATGGTAACTTCTCTGGTCGCACAGTTGATGCATACTTGGTATTGGGTCAACCAATTCATTCCCAAAATAATATCCAATTTGTCAGAATCGATGATTATCAGAGATGTTGGAAACTTGACCCCCTTGATATCAATTTCTAGATTATGGCAGACCAGATTGCTTCTGAGCAACCCGGGATTGTACCAGCATATGTTTTCCCAAAATCGAGCAAGGAAATTTGTTTTGGGCAACAAAACTCTGCGTAATAAAAGAGTGGAAAGCCCCAGAGTCAAATAAAATTATGGCAGGTATGTTATTAATAGTAAACATACCAATGACGACTTTCGGGTCCTCTTGGGCTTCATCAGCGGAGATATGATGGATTTTCCCTAGGATGGAACTCGGGCCGGAATATGGCTCTAGATAGTTGACTTGCGGACGGAATGGAGCTGTTGGCTTGCCGTTCTTGGGGCACTATCTGGCGTAATGTCCGGTTTGCCCACAACTGAAACAGGAATTGTTGCGCTGACAATATTCATGTACCGGGGTGGTCACGATATTCTTGACTTGAGTGGTGGTCTTGTTGACATTTTGCTGCCAGTTGGGTTTGTACTCAACCTGAGTCTGTTGCCACGTACGAGCCTTCTACACGGGTTGCACATCCTTCTTATGCTCAAATTTGTGCTTGTGGTCGTTATTAGCTGGCCTGTTGTCGTGCATGATCTTGTGTTCCCTTTCTGTGATGAGAGCCTTGTTCAGAGTTTGGAAGTCCGGAAAATCAAACATGCTAAGAGTGCAACTGAGATGCAGATTCAGTCCTCCAAGAAATATGTCGACCTTTGGTTCTTCAGTGGCCACATCATAGATGGAATAGCAGGCGAAATGGTTGAATTTATTCAGGTACTCACTGACTGACATGCTTCCCTGAGTGAGAAAGAGGAATTCGCGTTGCTTGATTTTCATAACTCCAGAGGGAATATGGTACTTGCGGATGATCCTTGAATTTAGTCCAAGTAATTTCCTCGTCTGCGGGCCACATGGCCTTAGCATTATCCCACCATATCGCGGCAGCTCCTTCAAGATAATGCGTTGTGAAAGGAACCTTGTCTCCTTCAATGCGAGCAATTTCCAGTTTCTTCTTAATATTCCTTAACCAGTCATCAGCGTCCAATGGATCAATAACTTGACAGAAACTGGGAGGTTTGGTTCGCTGAAAGTTTGACAGCTTGGAGTCATGACCATTTTGATGTCCATTCTGCCCAACCATAACTTGCACACTTTTCAGTAGTTCCATCAGATCGTTGTTCCTTCTTGAAGGAAATATGCCCTAGAGGCAATAATAAAGTTATTATTTATTTCCTTATATCATGATAAATGTTTATTATTCATGCTAGAATTGTATTAACCGGAAACATAATACATGTGTGAATATATAGACAAACAGAGTGTCACTAGTATGCCTCTACTTGACTAGCTTGTTAAACAAAGATGGTATGTTTCCTAACCATGGACAAAGAGTTGTTATTTGATTAACGGGATCACATCATTAGTTGAATGATCTGATTGACATGACCCATTCCGTTAGCTTAGCACCCGGTCATTTAGTATGTTGCTATTGCTTTCATCATGACTTATACATGTTCCTATGACTATGAGATTATGCAACTCCCGTTTACCGGAGGAACACTTTGTGTGCTACCAAATGTCACAACGTAACTGGGTGATTATAAAGGTGCTCTATAGGTGTCTCCAAAGGTACTTGTTGGGTTGGCGTATTTCGAGATTAGGATTTGTCACTCCGAATGTCGGAGAGGTATCTCTGGGCCCTCTCGGTAATGCACATCACTTAAGCCTTGCAAGCATTGTAACTAATGAGTTAGTTGCGCGATGATGTATTACGGAACGAGTAAAGAGACTTGCCGGTAACGAGATTGAACTAGGTACTGGATACCGACGATCGAATCTCGGGCAAGTAACATACCGATGACAAAGGGAACAACGTATGTTGTTATGCGGTCAGACCGATAAAGTTCTTCGTAGAATATGTAGGAACCAATATGGGCATCCAGGTCCCGCTATTGGTTATTGACCGGAGACGTGTCTCGGTCATGTCTACATTTTCTCGAACCGTAGGGTCCGCACGCTTAAAGTTACGATGAAAGTTTCTTTATGAGTTTATATATTTTGATGTACCGAAGGTTGTTCGGAGTTCTGGATGTGATCACGGACATGACGAGGAGTCTCGAAATGGTCGAGACATAAAGATCGATATATTGGAAGCCTATATTTGGACATCGGAATCGTTCCGGGTGAAATCGGCATTTTATCGGAGTACCGGGGGGTTACCGGAATCCCCCGGGGGGTTATTGGGCCTACATGGGCCTTGAGGGAGAAGAGAGAAGGATGCAGGAGGTGGCCGCGCGCCCCTCCCCTTCCTAGTCCGAATAGGACAAGGGAAGGGGGGCGCCCCCCCCCCCTTTCCTTCCCCTCTTCCTCCTCTTTCCCCCCTTCTCCTTCTCCAACTAGGAAAGAAAGGGAGTCCTACTCCCGATGGGAGTAGGACTCCCCCCTGGCGCGCCCCTCCTTGGTCGGCCGCCCCCTCCCCTTGGCTCCTTTATATACGGGGGCAGGGGCACCCTAGAACACACAAGTTGATCTTCGTGATCGTTCCTTAGCCATGTGCGGTGCCCCCCTCCACGATATTACACCTCGGTCATATCGTAGCGGTGCTTAGGCGAAGCCCTGCGACGGTTGAACATCAAGATCGTCACCACGCCGTCGTGCTGACGGAACTCCTCCCCGAAGCTTTGCTGGATCGGAGCCCGGGGTGCGTCATCGAGCTGTACGTGTGTCAAGAACTCGGAGGTGCCGGAGTAACGGTGCTTGGATCGGTTGGACCGGGAAGACGTACGACTACTTCCTCTACGTTGCGTCAACGCTTCCGCTTCGGTCTACGAGGGTACGTAGACAACACTCTCCCCTCTCGTTGCTATGCATCACCATGATCTTGCGTGTGCGTAGGAAATTTTTTGAAATTACTATGTTCCCCAACACTTCTTTCTTCAAACATTCGCATGATTTGCTCAGTAGAAGGTGGATGTGGCGATGGAGGCAGAGGTGGATGATACGGCTTGGGGGAATGTCCTACCTGTCTTGCGGAATGACGAACAGGGGCATCCTCACAAGCTTGGCTGCTGCTGCCTCCCCGCGGCATCCTATTATTCATTTTCCCAATTCAAAGCAACCGCGATGATAAATATCCAAAAATGGGAGGAAAGCCAGTGACAAAACCAGAAGAAAACAGTGAAAGAAACCAAGGCGAATAAAAGAGAGTTCCAACATAATTATACATAGACTCAAAATGAAAGTTAAACATGATGACAGGGTCACTACCCTCATACATGAAACTAAGCATCATAACACGTGCGTCTACATCCATAAATCATACTCATGCCGATGGAGATACTCTAGCGATCTACTGCTCGGATGGTGCTACTGTGGGCTCCTCTCCTGAGACGGACCCAGATCCTAAACTGATAGTGGTGACCTCTGGGTTAAGAGAGACGCGACGACGCTGCCTCAAGGACTCTCCCTCAAGGGCAGGTGCGGGATGGGATCTAAGCATAGGAGCTGCAAGAGTAGCGACAAGGGAAGCCCATGCAGCAGGAGCACTGCAAGGGGTTACTGCCAAAGGGGTAGTGGTACTCTGAGTGGTGGCAGAGGCTGGAGGAATGTATGGAGTGAAACTTGCAGTAGGGAGAGGGTTCCTATTACGAGCAGCGACGAGAGCTATCCAGGCGCGAGTTAGCTCCCGAGCTAACTCGTAGTTCAAGAGATAACTGGCAGTGGTACAACGGGAAAGGTGGCTAGTAAGACGATCGCACGCTGAATTAATCAAAGGAAAGCGGATATGCCCATTCTCGTGCAGAGATGGGTAGTAAAAGAAACCTGGGTGGGTGTGCATGCGAACCTCGTTGTAGCGCAAGTCTACAAGAGCCTCGATTGTAGCAAACTGGACCGCCTGAGATGGTGTAGAAGCAAGACCACCCTTAGTAGAACGGGTGTAAGTGCCGGAAGGGGAACTGTGGTGTAGAGTGACCTCAGCATAGTACTCATGCAATGCTCCAGCCAGATGCTCCCGATACACCATATACTCTGGATCAGCACCCTCTGGATAGAGTCGTCGCCACATGTTCTGAAGCAGGTGCGATGATGTGTACGGAGCTGGCTCAGGATGGTACACGATCGGAACTGGAGCCATCTACACCCACAACCATCATACGGTTAGTAATAACAACAGATAACCATGCATGCAATGCAACAACCAATTTCTATTACTACCGGCACTTAGACGAAACTATTCGCCGTTCCACTAACACACTAACGGTCTAGCGTGTCCTACAATCAGCGCGGCTCTGATACCAAGTGTTGTGGCACCCCTGCTCAGAGCAACCGATTTACCTTGCATTGCCAGCCCAGAGATCAAGTCTTCTGGCAACACACAACAACATGGTACAAAAACAACCGCTTTATTGATGCTAGTGGATTACATGGGTCTGATATTACATCGAGATAAGAGGCCAAGCGGCACACACGATGTGGCTGAATAGTATGTACATTATTTAATGAACATAAAGGGGCCTCGATTACATGAAGTACGCGGCGGCGGAAGAATGACGAAGTGGAACTCCATAGCACAGGGACACCGACGTGGACACGGCCTTGACGTGGGAAGCTCTCCGATGCAAAATGACTTGCCTGAAAACTGGCATGACACGCCAGGTCAGTACACTGAATGTACTTGCAAGCTCACAACAAACATAAGCATAATGACAAACAATATCATGACAATTAATCAGGTTAATGCAATGCAAGTAATGCTACTAATGCGGTGAAACCAACATGTGCACCGAGTCCCACGGACTCGCTTACCAAACGGATTACCTCATAACCAAATGGTGGTCATACCCGGGTCACAACTGAAACCAATCACTCATGATCAGCTCATGATCTCCAGAATCATCAGTGCCATCAACAGTTATTTAGCGTGCTAGATTAATTATAGAAGTTGATCCATGGTGTGACTTACTCCCGAGTTGTGCCCATAATCGAGGACGCGGCTATCGATAGATTTGATACACTCTGCAGAGGTAGCGCACTTTACCCACACCATGGAATCCAAGGCCTCACTCTCCCATTCGGGTGGACCAACGGCATTCCGACAAAACCCTCCCCTTGTCATGACACTCTCCCAGCCACTCCGACAAACTCCCTCTCAGGGATATGTCCTGGGTGGCCCCGTGTCTACCAGACACCAACAACCACCATCGTGGCAAAACGGTCCCAAACGGGGACAAGGTACCATAAAAACAAATGGGCACACAAGGCTATGTCTGCTTACCAGGCCATGGTATGCACGCCCATAACCTTCCCTCCCTGGAGGCACCGGCGAGAGGCACAACAAGGGATCGAATCAAGACCTCCCACAAGGTAAATGTGGTCGCACTAAGAAAAACCCAATTTAGTGGCACCATGACTTGATCAACGTCATATTCAAGTGGACTTATTAACAGGTTTAACTTGAATAAAAATTTAAACTACCAAGTCATACGATGCCATGATCATGCAACTAAACGACATGCAAAGCATGCAACTCCCATGTACGGATCAAACTTATCAACATAACTTTCTTACACTACTCATGATTAAACTTTACTGGTTCTACCTCATTTTTATTATCATGCAATATTTTTATTAACTCATAATTTACATGAAGATATCACTTAACAAAAGAACTATCATTATTTATCATAACACTATAACTAAGGCAAAATTTTATTCTACTAGACCAAACTAGTACATGCATTCAATCAGTAACTTAAACAAGCATTTCATGCATGACAAAGTAACTAGCAAGCAACCATATATTTTTAACCAACTTTTAAATGCATATAAGAACTCATATTTATGTAGAAACAATCATAGATATTTAAATGACACCATCCAAATGCTGGTGTGGCTTGCCTTAGTGCAGAGGAGGATCACACTCCTCCTGGTTGTCTTCAAGGCAAGTTCCTTCTTCTGAAAATATTTAAAAACCACAAAACAAAATATCAAAAACCATTCTGAAAATCACCAGAAATTCTAGACAGCAAGGAAAATTACACATTCTGGTGTGCTGCTAGAGCTTTCTAAAACAAACTCAATGCAAAAAGAATCAACTCATTTGGACTTAGGGGCTAGGATTTATCACTGGTCAAAGTTGTGGTCAAATATTTGAATTATGTTGAATAAATCAGAAAACCTGGGGGGTGACGTTGATGGCGTAAAGCCAGGATACGCCTCCACTCGTACCACTTTGGGTGCGAGTGGTGAGGTTAACACAGGGCCCCACCGGTCAGGAGAGAGAGGGGGAGAGGGGAAACAGAGCGCGGCGGCGCTCCGCCGGAGTCTACGCCAGCGAGGAGTGGGTTTTGGGCAAAACCTGAGGGATAGACATGGAGAAGGGGTCGTGGCGCACCTGCTCGTACTCGTAGCTTTCCGGGGAATGGTCGGGCTCGCAATCAAGATCGCAAGCGGCGATGGCGGACGGGGCTTGCCAGAGAGGAAGAAGACGACGACGAGGGGTGACTCCAGGGGCTCAGCTGCGTCCAGGTGACACCAGAGGATCCCCAACGATGCGACTGAGAGGTTGATTAAGCTAGAGGGGCTCTAGAGCGGGGTGGTTGGGCTGCGGGGATCGCCGGGGATCTCTGGTCGACGTCGACCGCCAGAGGCCTGCCCGACCGGGCTACGGCTCCTCTACACGGTCGTGGTGGTTGTGTGGTGCGGTGTGAGTCTTCGAGGCGGAGGGAATGGCTCTATATATAGCTGGAGCGAGAGGGAGGGGTACGTGGCGCGCCGGAGTTCTCTGGAGACCGGCGAACAGCGACGAAAGGCACCAGAGGGAGGGGGCAAGGGCTCAGTGTGTAGGTGGGAGCTGTCCACGCTCACGGACGAGCACATGAGGCAGAGGGAGAAGAAGACAAGGGCACGAGCGCACTATGGCTTTTGGCCACGACGTGCCCGTACTCGCTGCCGCGTCTCCAGCGTAGGCGAATGCCAGGGAGAGGTCAAAGGTGATGAGTCGAGGCTGGTGGCGCGGCGCGACAATCATCGGGGAGCTCTGGCTCGAGCACGCACCGAACAGAGGCGTTGGCGCTACTCAGAGCGTGTCGAGCACCTGCCAGACCCTGTGTGCACACGCGGTCACCACCCTGGCATGGTAAAAACGAGGCCCACAATCTGCCAAACCTGGGCTAAAGTCCATGCAATGAAGGGTCTAGGGAAGTTGAGGACTAAATGCCAGGCCGACCAGATGTGACTCAACCATCTTGGCAAGTTTCTGGACAGAAACTTGGCTGCTATGTTTGGATGGCTTCTAGATGGCCATTAGGGCTGGGGGTTAAGGTTTACTTAGGAGGGTGAAGAGGCTCAAGAAAATTCAGGGCCAAAGGATCAAGGAAAAATACACTTGTTGTACAAAGTGCAATTTTGGAACAGAAAAGAAATTATTTTCTGTAGCAAAAATATTACAAAAAGTCATGCAATATTTTTGCTTGGGAAGGTGGGCCATGGTTTAAGGAATATTTGGAATTATTTCAGAATTTCAGGAGCAATAAAAATGGGGGTTGCTTTGGAGCACAAGTTTCTGAAATGAGTTTCAGAGGAGAAAATGAATATTTTCCTTTTGTGAAAAATATTCATTTGATTATTTTGAGGATTTTTCAGAGAAATAAGATTGAATGAGAAGTAGATAGGTCACTTGGGTGAAAGTCAAGGGCATGCCCAAGTGATAAGTCCATTTGAATTGATTCCAAAAATCCAAATCCAAGGCAAAGGCAAAACCAAGTCCGAAAAAAGAGAGAAGGCAAAATCCAGGCTGTCACAGAGTCCACCAACGGCGGCATCTGTGACAGGACAAGTCATCGACGTCTCATCTCACACCGGTGATGCACAGGCCGGCGTGGCGGCGTATTTGTTAAAATTACACAACAAGCAGATAACACCAAGGACCCAGCAGCTCGCCCAGTTGTTTTTTTAGTTTCTGAGACGGAGCTCAACTGCGCACTGTGCGGGGGCTATGGCCCGTCTAGCCCACGCTTACGCTTTTATTTAAGCACATGATGAGCCCAGTTGATATCTTTTTTCTTTCTGAAAATGGCTTGCCCAGTTATTTTTTTTTTGGAGAACACCAAAACCAAGGCCTACTTGCTTTTCTCAGCCCTGCTGGGTAGCAAATCTTTCAAGACGAGGAGGGAGGGATGTAAAGTAGTAAGAAATGGGCTTCCCCAGAAATTGGCTATAAGTTGTAAGAAATGGTCTGTAAATTTTTAAATCAAAGCCAACCGGCAATTACATTAAAATATCTTTTTTTCTGGATTTCTCTACTCTCTACTCTTATAAAAACCAAAGCCAACTGGAAATTACATTAAAAGATCGTCTTTTCTCCCACAAGATAAACTACTCATACAAATGCATCTTCATGTTTCGTGCAACGCACGGGCATCTTGCTAGTTAAGATTTTAAATTTCATTCATTTTTTACAGAGAATTGTCTTTTGAATTTTATTTTGATATAATTTTTTTAAAAATATTTTTAACGCGACGCGAAATTTCATGATTAAAAGAGTTCGGACCTCACCGAAATATGAAAAATTTCGTTGAATCTTTTAGCAGTGCCAAGAATATATGGTCTGTAATGCTAATAAAAAGAATATTGGCTTCAGATATCCTTAAGAATTAGCAAATGGGCTGTAAATTATTGAAAATAATGGCTAATGGGTTGTATGTTGTTTTCCACAGATTTGGAGGTTGACTTCTAGGCCTACTAGGTTGACGATGACGCAGTCCTAATTTTTTTCTGACGCGTACGCAAGGCTTTGTCAACTTAGTCAACACAGAGCAGTGACTGTTGGGTGTCCATCCAACAGCTGTCGTGCTTCTTCAATCTCTGATCTTCCTGCTCTAGCCGCCCAAACCAGCGCCAGCGGGACTGTCTACTCCCTCCTGCCGTGGCCGGTTGTGCTATCGCTAGGCCATCCCTCTACACACCCGCACATCCTGTTATTTCCCGACGACGTCAGCCTCACCCCACAGCCGACTAGTCAGCGCTCGTACACCCGTCAGCGTGGGCATCCATTGCGGTGGCTTCGCCGGCTCCGGGTCATTCCCTTCCTGGGCCTCGCCTTCGTCCATCACGTTTGTGCTCTCGGCGCGGCGAGGTTAACATGATCAACAAACAACAGCCATCAAAAGAGGCTGACAGTAGGGGTCCACACAAGGAAATGCCTCCTTATTACTCCAAAATAATGATTCCTCCACCTGATAGCTGGGACCCACCGGAAGGGCCTCTGTATTTCTTGAAAAAAATGTTCCCCCCGCTGTCAGCTTGGACCCACCATCTATATCTTCGCACACAAGGAAGTGCCTCCTTATTACGCACAAAAAAATGAATACTCCCCCTATTAGCTGGGACCCACCATTGTGGGAAGCTGACTTCTGGGCCTACTAAGATGACGGGGATGGAGGGCTTTGTCAACTTAGTCAATATGAACGATTCTAGCTCTAGTGACCGTATGATGTCCATCCAAGACCATAGTGCTTCTTCAAACTCTGGTATTCTTGCTCCAGCCGCCCAAACAACCGTCAGCCGTGGCGCCGGATCCTGCCTCCCGTGTCCGGCTATGCTGCCACCGCTGGCCATGCCATCCCTCTATACTCACCCACACCTCATGTTATTCTCCGGTGACGGCAGCCTCACACCGCAGCCGAAGCAGTCAACCCACATACTCCCCTCTGCATGGGCATCCACTGCCGTGTCTTCCTCGGCTCCACATTGTCCCCTTCCTAGGCCCCGCCGTTGTCCACCGTCTTGTTGCTCTCGGTGCGGCGTGGTCAACGCGGTCAGCGAACGACTTCGATCAGAAGAGTACTATATGTGGATAGGCTGACAGCTAGGTCCACGGCCGCAGCAAGGAAGAGCCTCCTTATTATGCAAAACATAATGATTCCTCCACCTGACAGTAGGGACCCACCGGACGGGCCGCCATATTTCACAAAAAAATGTTCCACCTGACTATTGGGACCCACCAGCTACATCTTCGCATGCAAGGAAGTGCGTCCATATTACGGGCAAAAAAAATGATTTGCTCCCCTGACTGCTGGGACCCACCACCTACATCTTCGCACGCAAGTGCCTGATAGTCGGGACCCACCCGGTTGAAGCGTACATAGCGTTGCCAATCGGGTCGTGAACGTGTATGTACATACTGGTCGATCGGTCTATCTGCAGGCTGCAGCGATGAACCGTGGCTGTGTAAGGAAGGGCACGTGTGGTAGTAGAGGCGCGCACATAGCATGTACACGTACGTACAGCGGCCAGGGTGCAAGAAAGTAAATACGGCCACGTACGTACATACGGGCGAGGTCTCGAACGCCTACTCGCGCATACGTACAGCCAGGGCTCGTGTACAGGGTTGTGGCTGGGTCAGAACGGAGAAACTGCGTCGTCATCGTGTTCATGGGAAAAGGAATGCATCGTGTTCATCGGGAGGCAACGGAACGCGTGCTGTTCATCGGGAGCCAACTGGCTTGGACGGAACAGTCGATGGAAACAAGGCCTGGCGTACCGCAAAACGGAGGAAACGGCCTTGTGTTCGACCGGCAACGGTGGAAACGGGATCCTGTTCATTGGGAGGGGTCTGGCATACCACAAAACGAAGGAAACGGACCTTCTACGGTCGAAACGGGGTCCTATTGATCGGGAGGGGTGTGGCATACCGCAAAACGGAGGAAACGGACTTGTGTTGGAGCACTACGATCAAAACGGGGGTCCTGTTCATCGGGAGGGGTGTGGCATACCGCAAAACGGGACTCCATGCGATACTGTTCATCTCCACCTTCGACCTCCTCCAGCCTCCACGGGCTACTGTTCATCCACCGTCGACCTCCTCCAGCCTCCACCTGCGATTGTTCATCCACGGGCTCCTGTTCATCCAGCCTCCACTGCGTGCTCCTCCACCAGCTATTGTTCAACCAGCCCTCTCCACGAGGGGCCTGTTAAACCACCACTCCACGGGCTACTGTACATCCAACCCTCCACCGGCTACTGCTCAACCAGCCTTCCACGGGGTCCTGTTCATCCACCGGCTCGATCGATTGGGGTACTGCTCATCCAGCGGCAACGGCCTCTACTACCACGGGTTCCTGTTCATCCAACCCCCACCGGGAACTGTTCATCCAAACCCCCCAACAACACTCACTGTTCACCCAGAGGCAGCATCGATCGGCTTCAGTTAGCAGCAGTAGCGAAGGAATCGATCGATCGGGTTCAGTTAACAGCCATCGATCGATCGCTCGGGTTCAGTAACGCATAGCCTGCAGTGCAATCGCTCGGGTTCAGTTAGAGCCCAACGCCTCGCTCGGGTTCAGTTAGAGTGCAACGCCTCACACACACACGCGTACGTACAAGAAAAACGTGCATCGCTCGCCCGCCGACCACCCACCATAACCGGGAACTCCCCCGATATTTTCCTCGCCCTCGCTTCTACCATGGTTTTCTCCATCATGGATGGCCCCAAGAATGTCATGCAGCTGCGTCTCCGGCCCGCCCAGGACCAAAAGCCCATTTTCTGTCATGATTTTTTGTCATAGAAGTAGGACCCCACCACATCTATGATGATACCGGGTTTTGTCACAATTATCGTCATAGAAGTGTCATATGACAAAAAAATTTCGTTCGGCCCAAAATGTCACGGATGTGTCTTTTTTTGTAGTGCAGTATGCCACACAAGTTCATCTCCACTTCATGTGATAAATTTGTGCATGACTAGTCTACATATATTCACGGCGCTACCTTTCACAATTTACCATACTCCACTTACACGTTACATATGGGCTACATGTCCTCCTCCAGGTTCCAGTGCCAGGTGTTCTTCATGGATGGCACGATCCATAGCGGTGGGCAACGGGAATCATTGTCGCATTTCTAGTCCGGTTCCACACGATGGAGACTCATCCAAGCTGAAGTGGCGTAAATCAGGGATAGCATGTCCCAGCATGTCATTCATCCAGCGGTGCGCACTAAAGACACAACCATGCTTCATGAACGGCAGGCTTTCGGTGTCGTGCATGGAAGGTGGCATCCGCTTCACAATGGGGTAGCTGTCCCCAATGAAAAGTGAGTACTCTCCAAGAGTGTTCCTCGGCACCCACGTAGCATCACGGGGGTCGAACTCGGCGCCGTTCATCTGGTACACGCGGCATCTTAGATCTGGACACATGGTGACGTACATAGTCAAGGTCCATGCATAATAATGTTGTGCTCAAATATGGCGGTCAATAATACTGTGCAGCAAATAGTACTACTCCAGTATAGAGGAAGTAAAATAACCGGCTTATTATATATAACCACTCTTGGCTATATGGATGAGATAGTAAGACATGGGAAAACAAAAAAGGTGGGAACTATTGGGTTCAAGTCTTCAAGGGCCTAGCTAGCTATACGCGTCCTCCAAGGTAAAAAGTACTCCTACTAGTACTAGTAAGTAGTACAACAATGAAAGAGAAGGCGAGAGGGTTAAAAATATAATACTAAATGGAATACCTAGGTAGATGGTGACGGTCGGATCATGGTAGATTGTGTGACCATGTTGCACATCAGTGGTACCATCGGTAACGACTGCTAAGATAGTTGATCCCAATATGCCAAAGTCAGCTACAAGGTTCCAGGTAAGACCGAATCACGGATGCAAATGCACATCCAAGATCAGCGACCTTATTTTGATCAGGGATGGTTGGTCCCTGCAAAATAATGGAGTACCGTTAAGGATGCAAATGATGGTTTGTGCATTCCGTTTGTAATCTCCCGTACCATAGGATGGCAACCAGATGAAACAAGTCCCCTGGCTTGTCACCGCGAAGATGCGGCCTAAATGGCGCACGGCGTCTTCAAACGTGTAGGGGTACAAATCTGCCACGGCCAACATGCGCCAGCCTGTGCCGTAACTGCCTCTTGCATTGATGGCAATCCTTATGTCAAACACCGCGATGAGATAGTAATCGTCGTAGATGTGTCCCTTTGTCGACGGGCCCGCAATTGCTATCTTCTTCAATCTCATGTAGGCATCATCATATGTATTCAAGCCCAGCCAGTCCGGAAGGCCGATCCCAATGGTGGAAAGGGGTCTACGAGAACGTCCGCACTGCTGTGCACGTTGTGCAAAATGATGGTGGTATCCGGCCGGAGGTATGCAAGCCAATCTTTGTTGGCACCGACCCAGACCTATATATAATACGGTGGGCAGCGGAGAAATTATGGGAAGGAAATGGAATAACTAAGTATTACATGATCAAACTCCATGACTGACCTGCTCATCGGACAAAATCCGACTACCTCTCACGTCGGCAACTCTAGCGGAGTCAACGTGCAACCATGGCTAGGGAGCAGTGGACTGTTTGAAGGATTGTCCCATAGAAGAACCTTCTCCTCGAGGACGCATGGAAGACCAACAAGCATGGCATTTTCCCAAGCCTGCTTAAGCACCATCTTGAAAAAGTTAGTGCAGAAAGCACCGAGTCTTGCGGCAATGAGGACGTCGGAGCAGCATGCGATTTCTCCCAGAGGATCGTCATCCAAGGTCTCCCAACCCCGACGAGGAGGACAACCACCTGGCGAATCCATGGGAGCAGCGACGAACTGCCTTATCTTCGGGGGCAAGGGAACTGGCGAGGAGGAGATAAGAGCGTAGTAACTACAGGGCCTCGTCCCTTCCAACTGTAGCTCCTTGATACGTCTCCAATGTATCTACTTTTCCAAACACTTTTGCCATCGTTTTGGACTCTAACTTACATGATTTGAATGAAACTAACCCAGACTGATGTTGATTTCAGCAGAACTGCCATGGTGTTATTTATTGTGCAAAAAACAGAAGTTCTCAGAATGACCTAAAAATCCACGGAGATAACTTTTGGAAAATATAAAAAATACTGGTGAAAGAATCAAGGCCAGGGGGCCCACACCCTGTCCATGAGGGTGGGGGGCGCGCCCCCTTCCCATGGGCGTGCCCCCCTGCCTCGTGGGCCCCCTGGAGCTCCACCGACCTCAACTCCAACTCTATATATTCCGTTTCGCGGAGAAAAAAATCAGAGATAAAGTTTCATCGTGTTTTACGATACGGAGCCACCGCCAAGCTCTAATCTCTCTCGGTAGGGCTGATCTGGAGTCCGTTCGGGTCTCCGGAGAGAGGAATTCATCGCCGTCGTCATCATCAACCATCCTCCATCACCAATTTCATGATGCCCACCGCCGTGCGTGAGTAATTCCATCGTAGGCTTGCAGGACGGTGATGGGTTGGATGAGATTTACCATGTAATCAAGTTAGTTTTGTTAGGGTTTGATCCCTAGTATCCACTATGTTCTGAGATTGATGTTGTTATGACTTTGCTATGCTTAATGCTTGTCACTAGGGCCCGAGTGCCATGATTTTAGATCTGAACCTATTATGTTTTCATGAATATATGTGAGTTCTTGATCCTATCTTGCAAGTCTATAGTCACCTATTATATGTTATGATCCGACAACCCCGAAGTGACAATAATCGGGATACTTCTCGGTGATGACCGTAGTTTGAGGAGTTCATGTATTCACTAAGTGCTACTGCTTTGGTCTGGTACTCTATTAAAACGAGGCCTTAATATCCCTTAGTTTCCATTAGGACCCTGCTGCCATGGGAGGGTAGGACAAAAGATGTCATGCAAGTTCTTTTCCATAAGCATGTATGACTATATTCGAAATACATGCCTACATTACATTGATGAATTTGAGCTAGTTCTGTGTCACCCTATGTTATAACTATTACATGAGGAATCGCATCCGACATAATTATCCATCACTGATCCAATGCCTACGAGCTTTTCACATATTGTGCTTTGCTTATTTACTTTACTGTTGCTACTGTTACAATCACTACAAAACTGCTATCATTACTTTTCTCACCGTTACCATTACTATCATACTACTTTGCTACTAAATACTTTGATGTAGATACTAAGTTATCCAGGTGTGGTTGAATTTACAACTCAACTGCTAATACTTGAGAATATTCTTTGGCCCCCCTTGTGTCGAATCAATAAATTTGGGTTGAATACTCTACCCTCGAAAACTGTTGCGATCAACTATACTTGTGGGTTATCAAGACTATTTTCTGGCGCCATTGCCGGGAAGCATAGCTCTATTCTTTGAGTCACTTGGGATTTATATCTGCTGATCACTATGAGGAACTTGAAAGACGAAAGAACTAAGATTTTCCCCTCAACTACGAGGAGAGGTAAGGAACTTTCATCTAGCTCTGCACTAGATTCTCCTTCTGTTTTGAGTAAGCTTGCGACACCTAAACCTGCTACTGCTATGAATTTTGATATGTCGCGTGTTATTGATGATGCCACTTCAGCTACGCATGATACTTGTGATGAAACTACTTCTGTGCCATTAGGTGAATTTCTTGATGAACAACTTGCTAGGGTTAGGGAGAATGAAATTATTGATGATGAAATTATTGATGATAGTGATGATGAAGGTTCTCCCCCTAAGTATGAATTGCCTATTGTTCCTGAGGGTTATGTTATGGATGAAGAAACTGCTACAGATCTTCTTGCTTGCAATGATAGATCTGATCTTAAGAAGTTACTAGCTAAACTTAAACAGAAAACTTTGAATGCTAGAATGAAATATGACCCTGCTTTTGCTACTTCACCTATCTTTGTTACTGATAAGGATTATGAATTCTCTGTTGATCCTGAGATATTACTTTGGTTGAATCTGATCCTTTTTATGGCTATGAATCTGAAACTGTTGTGGCACATCTTACTAAGTTAAATGATATAGCCACCCTGTTCACTAATGATGAGAAATCCCGCTATTACTATATCCTTAAGATATTTCTGTTCTCATTAAAGGGTGATGCTAAAACTTGGTTTAATTCTCTTGATCCTGGTTGTGTGCGTAGTTCCCAGGATATGATTTATTACTTCTCTGCTAAATATTTCCCTGCTCATAAGAAATGAGCTGCCTTGAGGGAAATATATCATTTTGTGCAATCGAAGAAGAGGGTCTCCCACAAGCTTGGGGAGGCTTCTCCGATTACTTAATGCTTTGCCTCATCATCCTCTTAAGAAAAATGAAATACTTGATATCTTTTATAATGGACTAACCGATACTTCCAAGGACCACTTGGATAGTTGTGTTGGTTGTGTTTTCACGGAAAGAACAGTCGATCAAGCTGAATTGTTATTGAATAATATGTTGACTAATGAAAATAATTGGACTCTTCCTGAGCCAATTCCTGATCCAATTGAGCCAATTCCTGAGCCAATTGAGCCAACTCCTGAGCCTATTCCTAAACCAACTCCGAAGAAGAGGGGTGTTCTATTTCTCAGTCCTGAAGATATGCAAGTGGCAAAGAAATCTATGAAAGAAAAAGGTATTAAAGCTGAAGATGTTAAGAATTTACCTCCTATTGAAGAAATACATGGTCTTAATACACTGCCTATCGAAGAAACACATTGTCTTGATAACCCGACACAGGTAGTAAAGGTAAATTCTCTCTATAGATATGATAAAGTTGAAATCATGTCTATTAAATTTCCTAGCCAATGTTTAGATGAATTTGATGACTTTATGGCTAGACAAGGAAGTTTTAGTGCTTATGTTGGTAGAGAATTAAAGAGTAATGCTTTCATGATAGGACGCTTGAGTGATTATATGGCTAGAGTTAAATATGAACTTAAACTCATTAGCAAATATGCTTCTATGGTTACCACTCAAGCAGAATAAGTACTTAAAGCTCAAAATGATTTTCTCAATTAATTAAAAAAATAAACATGATTTTGCTGTTAGAGTGGCTACTAGAACTGGTAGAATGACTCAGGAACCTTTGTATCCTGAAGGCCACCCTAAGAGAATCGAGCAGGATTCTCAGAGAAATAATTTAGATGCACCTAGTCCTTCTAAAAAGAAGAAAAAGAAAAATGATAGGACTTTGCATGCTTCTAGTGAACCTATTGTAGACACACCTGAGAATCCCAATGATATTTCTATTTCTGATGCTGAAACACAATCTGGTGATGAACATGAACCTAGTGATAATGCTAATGATAATGTTCATGTTGATGCTCAACCCAGCAATAATGATGATGTAGAGATTGAACCTGTTGTTGATCTTGATAACCCACAATCAAAGAATTAACGTTATGATAAAAGAGACTTTGTTGCTAAGAAGCACGGTAAAGAAAGAGAACCATGGGTTCAGAAACCCATGCCTTTTCCTCCTAAGCCATCCAAGAGAAAAGGATGATGAGGATTGAGCGCTTTGCGGAAATGATTAGACCTATCTTCTTACGTATGCGCTTAACTGATATGCTTAAAGTAAATCATTATGCTAAATATATGAAGGATATCATTACAAATAAAAGAAAGATACCGGAAGCTGAAATCTCCACCATGCTTGCTAATTATACTTTTAAGGGTGGAATACCAAAGAAACTTGGAGATCCAGGGGTACCAACTATACCATGCTCCATCAAAAGAAACTATGTTAAAACTGCTTTATGTGATCTTGGAGCCAGTGTTAGTGTTATGCCTCTCTCTTTATATCGTAGACTTGAATTGAATAAGTTGACACCTACTGAAATATCTTTGCAAATGGCTGATAAATCAACTGCTATATCTGTCGGTATTTGTGAGGATGTGCCTGTTGTGGTTGCAAATGTCACTATCTTAACAGACTTTGTTATTCTTGATATTCCCAAGGATGATAGTATGTCGATTATCCTTGGTAGACCCTTTTTGAATACTGCAGGGGCTATTATTGACTGCAACAAAGGCAATGTCACTTTCCATGTTAATGGTAATGAGCATACGGTACAATTTCCGAGGAAACAACCTCAAGTTCATATCATCAATTCTATTGGAAAAATTCCAACTATCAGTATTGGAGGTTTTGAATTTCCTCTTCCTTCTGTCAAGGAAAAATATGATATTCTTATTATTGGGGATGTTCATATCCCCGTTGAGGTAACCTAGTGTTATTCGAAATTTCTCTGGTTCCATGCTATTCGGATTGAGTTTGTTAACAAGACTTGACCAACCTTGTTAGTGGATTCCTTTTGATGATCATGAGATGGATGAAACTAGAATGCACAACCTTTTGTATCCTCTTTTTACTTTCTATTATTTAGAATAAATAAAGCAAAAATAGCATTATCTACCTATTTTCTGAATTATCCATGCAATAAAAAATATCCCGAAAATAAAAGTTCTCCAAATGCCCTGCAAATTTAGTATGATTTTTTATGGAATATTTGAGGATTTTAGGCACTGAGAACACAGCAGGGGGGCAAGCACCTAGCCACGAGGGTCCAGGGCGTGCCCCCTGCTCGTGAGCCCACGGTGGCCCCCTGTCGGGGGTTGGGTGCGACATATGCCAATGGATGGCTTATCATGGTGGGGCCGAGTAGAACATCGTTAGTGCCTGGAAGCGGGATAAGGCGTAGACACGAACGCCGGCGGACTTTACCCAGGTTCGGGGCTCTCCTAGGAGATAACACCCCTAGTCCTGCTCTGCAGGGTCTCCGCATGATCACTAATGCACAAGTGATACAAGGGCACTCCTCGAGCTGTGTGCTAGAGGCAGGAGGAGGCAAGGCTCAGCTCCAACCTTTTTTCCTTTTTCTCCTTGAAGTTTTTTCCTTTGCCGCCAACCCTTTGGCTTTGCTTTCACCAACCAGACGGCCGCTCTGCGAACCGTGGCTGGTTTGAGCATTCTAGCCATTTGCGAAGGGGGCTAGGACTTAGCCATTAGGAGCTTTGGGTAGTAAGGTGGAGGCCGGCCGTCTGGCTGCCAAGCAGCCAGACGGGAAGGTGTGAGGCCGCCTGCTACCATATGCGTTTTCCTCCTTAGTCATTTTTTCCTGTGGGGCACCTCTTTGCAACCTTTGCCTGCCAAGCAGTCGCTCTGCGAGCTGTGGCTTCTGACAAAGGAAGCTTTGGTGCCGACACACTACTTGTCCAGCTGCAGGAGGCGGCATATGGCGGAAAGCGGCGAAGCTCCAGGCCGACTGGTTGAACCCGGGCCAGGCGGAAGAAAATAGACCATACATTCTCATGGGCATGACGATTATCATATAGATAAAAAGAGGGCAGTCCCCGAGCTTTCCTCGGGGGACCCGGAGTCTTTATACATAGTACAAAAGGTAGCGTGATACATACTGCTTTCAACTGTAAAACCTTTGGAGGAGGTTTGCATTCCACGGCCTCTCCGTTTCTTTGCCTGAATCGTCTCTCTTGCGCGCCCTGGGCTTCTGCGCATCGATCAGATAGTAAGCATCGTTGCCTAACACCTTACTAATGATGAAAGGCTTTCCCAAGGTGCCGAGAGCTTCTGTTGTCTGGCTGTTCGCTGGATCAGCCGGAGCACAAGGTCTCCCTCCAGGAAGGACCTTGGCTTCACCTTGCGGTTGTAGTATCACCATAGACTCTGCTGGTAGATGGCCGACCGGCTGAGTGCCAACAGCCGGCCTTCCTCCAGCAAGTCGACGTCGTTTTCTCATGCTTCCTTGGCGTCCGCCTCGGTGTACATTGTGACTCTTGGGGAGTCGAACTCGATATCCGTCGGGATGACGGCTTCGGCACCGTAGACGAGGAAAAAAGGTGCGAAGCCCGTTGATTTGTTTGGAGTTGTGCGCAGGCTCCAGAGGACGGTCGGCAGCTTGTCGAGCCTGCAGCCGGCCGAGCGCTCCAGAGGCTCGACCAGTCAGGGCTTGAGGCCGGACAAAATGAGGCCGTTTGCGCGTTCCACCTGGCCATTTGACTATGGGTGGGCAACGGACGCTAGGTCCAAGCGGATGCCCTGTGTCGCACAGAAACGAGCCAAGGCTCCCTTGGCGAAGTTGGTGCCGTTGTCGGTGATGATGCTGTGTGGGATGCCGTACCGCGTGGTGATGTCGGCGATGAAGGTCACGACAGTCGGCCCATTCAGCTTCTTGATTGGTTTTGCCTCTATCCACTTGGTAAATTTGTCCACCGCAATCAGCAAGTGAGTCATGCCACCACGGGCCGTCTTGAACGGTCCCACCATATCCAATCCCCATACGGCAAAGGGCCAGGCTATGGGAATGGTCTTGAGTGCAGAAGCCGGCTGGTGTGGCTTGAAACGGAATCGCTGGCACCCTTGACACTTCTTGACCATCTCTTTGGCCTCTTCTAGGGCGGTCCGCCAGAAGAAACCGTGGCGGAAGGCTTTGGCCACCAGTGCTCTTGAAGCCGCGTGGTGGCCGCACTCGCCCTGATGGATATCTTTGAGTATTGCTTGGCCTTGGTCCGACTCTACGCATCGCTGGTAGACTCCTGTGACGCTTCTTCGCACCAGCTCTTTGTTGACTATGGTGTAAGCTGCAGCTCGCCTCTATACTTGTCGGGCTAAGATTTCGTCGGTTGGCAGCTCTTTATTCACCAGGAACTTGAGGATCCGCTGAGCCCATGAGGGCGCCGCAATTTCTTCGACCGCAACCTCCGCGACTTGCACGAGGGCGGTTGGGCCGGAAGGCGGTGAGCTGGCGGCAGCTTCCACCTGTTGCGCTGATGAAGTTCCCGGGCCGACTGGTGCAGTCCCCGGGCCGGGCTCCGAAGCCCCCGGGCCGGGTTCTGAAGTCCCCAGGTTGGTTATGGCCGTAGCAGTCCCCGGGCCGCCTGTCAGAACCCTCATGCCGGCCTCTGGAATCACCAAGTCGGATCCGACTGCTTCGGGGGGGCCGGCACAAAGATGGAGTCTGAGTCAGGAGATGGCTTGACAGACGGCTTCAGCAGGCGGCGTAGGGCGACGCCGGCCAGTATTGCTTGTCGGGTGGAGCCAATCCATGCCAAGGCATCAGCCTGCTCGTTGTCATTCCTTGGCACGTGAAGGAACTCGCACCCATCAAAGTATCTGCTGAGTTGCTCCACCAGGAAGCGGTAGCTCGCCATGTTTGCATCCTTGGCGTCCCAGTCGCCTGAAGACTGCTGGACCACCAAGTCGGAGTCACCATAACACAGGATCCGGCGAATGCCGAGTTCCTTGGCAAGCCGGAGCCCGTGTATGAGTGCCTCATATTCTGCTACATTGTTGGAGGCGGCGAAGTGGACTTGCAGCACGTATTTAAGCTTGTCGCCTTTGGGAGAGGTGAGGACGACGCCGGCTCCCAGACCAGTCCGCATTTTTGAACCATCGAAATGCATCCGCCAGTGAGTGGAGTCTGGCGCAGGCGGCAAATATTGGGTTTCAGCCCAATCGACGAGGAAGTCGGCCAACACTTGTGACTTGATGGCGGTGCGAGGCTGGTAATAGATGGTGTAAGGGGCTAGATCAATAGCCCATTTGGCCACTCGGCCTGAGGCATCCCGGCTTCCAATGATCTCAGCAAGCGGGGCTGTGCAGACGACAGTTATGGGGTTCTCTTGGAAGTAAGGCTTTAGCTTCTTGGCGGCAAAGTGCACGCCGTAACACATCTTCTGGTAGTGGGGGTAGTTTTGCTTGGAGGCGGACAATACTTTGCTCAAGTAATACACCAGTCTCTGGACCGGCAATGCCTTGTCCTTCTCCTTGCGCTCCACTACCATGACTATGCTGACAACTCGACTGGTGGCTGCAATGTAGAGGAGCATGGGCTCCTTCTTAGTCGGAGCTGCCAGGACAGGCGGGGTCGCCAACATCTTCTTGAGTTGGAGAAATGCTTCGTCCGCCTTGTCGTTCCACTCGAAAAAAGTGGTCTTCTTCATGAGTTGGTATAGGGGAAGAACCTTCTCGCCCAGTCGACTGATGAAACGGTTGATTGACGCCAGGCAGCTGGTGAATTTCTGCACGTCCAGCAGTCAGGTGGGCACCTTCATCGTCTCAATGGCCTTTATCTTCACAGGATTGCACTCTATGCCGTGCTCTGAGACCAGGAAACCAAGAAGCTGGCCGGCTGGTACTCCAAAGACACATTTCTTCGGGTTGAGCTTAATCTGGAATCGGCGCAGGTTCTCAAAGGTCTCCTTGAGGTCCTCCAGCAGAGTGCCACACTTCTCCGTCTTCATCACCACATCATCCACATATACATGGGCATTTCTGCCGAGTTGCTTGAGGAGGCACTTCTGCATGCAACGCTGAAATGTGGCGCCGGCATTTCTCAAGCCGAACGTCATGGTTAGGTAGCAGAAGGCTCCGAATGGAGTGATGAAGGCGGTCTTCAGTCTGTCGGCCGGGTTTAGCTTTATCTGGTGATATCCAGAGTATGCATCCAAGAAACTCAACAGCTCGCATCCGGCTGTGGAGTCGATCACTTGATCAATCCTCGGCAGAGCAAAGGGATCTTTGGAGCAGGCTTTATTGAGGCTGGTGTAGTCAATGCACATGCGCCACTTCTTGTTCTTTTTCAACACTAGGACTGGGTTGGCCAGCCATTCTGGAAAAAACACTTCCATGATGAATCCGGCTGCTAGGAGCCGGGCTATCTCTTCTCCGACAACTCTTCTCTTCTCTTCTGACAGGCGGCACAAGGGTTGCCTGACTGGCTTGGCGTCAGGTCGGACATGTAGCTTGTGCTCGGCGAAATCCGTCGGAACACCCGGCATGTCTTTGGGGGACCATGCGAAGATGTCCCGATTCTCACGGAGGAAATCGACGAGCTCGCCTTCCTATTTGCTGTCAAGGCATGTGCCTATGACAGCGTGCCTCTCCGGGTGCTCTGGGTCCAAGGGTATTTTCTTTGTTTCTTTGGCCATCTTGAACGAGCCCTCAACTTCCGATTCCTGGGGCGTGGGTGGCATTTCCGGCTTCTTGCCTGCCAACGCCACCACCCGTTCAAGGAGCTGCTTCTCGGCTGCAATCACGAGGGACTCGGCCAGCCGGCTGCTATCCACGGTGCAGGCGACCGACTTCTTGTAGTCTCCGACTACTGTCAGGATCCCCTTGGTACTCGGCATCTTCATCTTGAGGTAGGCGTAGTGGGGGACCGCCATGAATTTGGCTAGAGCAGGCCGGCCTAGCAATGCATGGTAGGGGCTCTGAAGGTCCACCACTTCAAACCAAACTGGCTCTCGGTGAAAGTGATTCTTGTCTCCGAAGAGGACATCAATCTGTGTCTTGCCGATTGGTGAGCAGGAAAGGCCAGGGACTATGCCATGAAATACAGTCCGACTGGGGACGAGCTGCTTCTGCTTGATTCCTAACTTCTCCATCGTATCACGATACAGGATGTTGATGCTGATGCCGCCATCTATCAAGACTCTGGAGAAACGGGCTGCTCGTATCTCCGTTGCAAGGGTCGCTTCTAGGGGCAAGGCGTACAAACCAGGGGAAGGCATCACTTCCGGGTGGTCGGCCCTGCTCCAACTGATAGGTTTCTCGGACCAATGCATGAACTCTGGGGTGCTAGAGGCCACTGCTTGCACTTCTTGCTATTGTTACTGTCTGCTGCGCCTGTCATCGGCCACGCTGGTGAACACAACATAAGCTATGTGTTCCTCCGGGTACTCGTCTTGGATGGCGCCGACTGGTCGGGCCGCCGGCTACTGGGGCTTAGGAGGCGGCGGTCCAGCAGGTGGAGGAGGCAGGAGTGCATCTCCCTTGGCAATCCTGGTGAGCCAGTGGCACTTCCGAGTGGTGTGGTTGGAGGGCTTCGCTCCTCTATGGAATTTGCAGGGTGCATCTAAGGTTTGCTCGTAAGAGAAGGCGGGCAACCAGTTGGACTTGCCGCCCCTCAACCGCTTGGGGGCTGGCTGCCCTTCCGGCTGCTGATCCTCGATCATCGCCACCTGCCGGCTAGTGGAAGCCAGCTAAGTGGCCTTTCGCTTGTTATCTCCTAGCTGTTGTCGCCAACTAGTGTCGCCAGCCGGAGTCCAAGGTGCCTGGGGTGCCACCCGGACGCGTCAACCAGGATTTCCGCCTTCATGGAGGAGTCGGCCATGGCGTGCTTGTCGGCGATGACCAGCAGCTCGTCAAGGGTCTCGGGCTCGTCGCAGAGGAGGCGATGCTTGAGGAGGGTGCCCTCTCGGCACCCAGCAGTAAAATACTCGATTGCCTGCACCTCGTGCACGCCCTCGCAGGAATTGCGCAGCTCGGTCCAGCGCGTGAGGTAGTCGCGAGTGGACTCGGTGGGCCCTTGGACGCATAGAGAGAGCTACCGGGGCTTGGGGGCCCGCTTGTAAGTGCTGGTGAAGTTGCAGATGAAGGCCTCGGTGAAATCAACCCAGCTGTTGATGCTGCGGGGCTTCACGCTGTTGAGCCACGTCCGAGCAGTGCCTTGAAGCATGAGCGGGACGTACTTCACGGCAACGCGCTTATTGCTGTTTGCTATGCTGACGACTGTGGAGTAGTCGACCAGCCAGTCCTCCGGCTTCACGGAGCCGGTGTATTTGGGCGTGTCTCGCGGGAGGGTGAACCCTTTGGGGAAGGGCTCATCGCGGATTCGGGGGCTGAAGCAGGGCGGGCCCAGCGCATCTTCCGCTTCAAGCGCCAGAGATCAGTTGAGGCGATCGATCCGGTGGCGAGCATCATTCTTTCCGACTCCCTCTCGGCGGCCAAGGCGGTCGCCGAGTGTCGGGTGCGTGACAAGAGGCGGAGTGGGGTATCTTGCTCCACGAGGCGGGGGAGGCGGCAGGTCGCCTCGCCGCTCTACTGCACGAGGGCGGCCTTCCTCGTCCCGTTCGATGGAGATGCGTGTCTGACTGCGGCTAGCAGCCGACTCATTGCCCTTTCCTCCACGGGCACCACCAGTCGGCGTCCGGGAGGTCGCCCCATGATCTCGACGTGGGGGCGGCTCATTGTCCCGTCCGGCTGGGTCTTCAGCGCGGCAGGCGGCCTCGTGCTACGCGGCTGCCGCATCCAGGAGCTGTTGGACTCGCTTTGTCATGTGGCGGAGCTCATCGCCGTCGTACTTGTTCAACTCATCTGTCACTGCTTGGGCGGCCCGGATGTTCTCTACAGGCGTGGCATAGACGGGGCGCTCTAGCCCGAACATGGTGGCAACGGTCGTGCCATGCTGCTGAACCATGCCGAGGCGGCTGGGCCCCCCAGGAGCCGGTGTGCCGCCTACGGCCCGGTCCATCTCGCGCCGGTAGGCGTCCGACAGCCGGCGCATGCTGGCCAGGCGGCCGGCACTCTCGATAAGCTGGAGGCGGCGTGCCTCCAGCACCTCAGCATCCGCGCCCTCAGGAATGAGCGCCAAGAGGTCGCGCAGGGTGGCCTCGAGGGAATCTTGAGCATGCCCGTCCGAGCGCTCCTTGCTGTTAATGACGAGCACCTCCGTGACGGTGCTCCCACAGCTGTACTCGCGAGGCGGCGGCTCATCGTAGACCACCACGTTGGTGGGAAACGCGTCGAGCGACGCCGTGTCGGAGTCGACAATCATCGGATCGGTCGAGCTGACGGACTCCAGGTCCACAGTGGGCTCGCTGGCGACATGGAGCTGGTCGAGGAGGCTGATGAGGCGGCTCTCGGGGCAGCTTGTGCCCGCGTCGAAGGCTGGCTCGTCGGAGAGGTCGATCTCGCCGACGAGGTCAGCAAGGCAACTCGCCGCGCAGGCGATCTCCACGCCATGCAGCGCGTCGAGGCTGACGCCGCCGGGCATGCTGGGCTGGCTTCGCTTGCCAGGAAGGAACAGGGTTCCCGTCCAGAGCAGATCTCCGGGAGACGGTGCACCTCACCCCATGATGGGCGCCAAATGTCGGGGGTTGGGTGTGACATATGCCAATGGATGGCTTATCATGGTGGGGGCGAGTAGAACATCGCCGCTGCCTGGAAGCGGGATAAGGCATAGACATGAACGCCGGCGGACTTTACCCAGGTTCGGGGCTCTCCTAGGAGATAACACCCCTAGTCCTGCTCTGCGGGGTCTCTGCATGATCACTAATGCACAAGTGATACAAGGGCGCTCCTCGAGTTGTGTGCTAGAGGCAGGATGTCACATCCCTAGTCTGGTATGACTTAGACTAGCTAGCCATTTGTGCATCATATTTAATTTCATTTAAATTTGAAATGAGGATTGGTGGAACCCTCGGAATCATTTTGAAAATAACCCAAATAAAAATTTCTCCAAAAGGGTCCAAGAAAATGCTCATGTTGCCCTCTGAAAATATTGGACAGAGATAAAAATCAAAACAATATTTTTAGGAGCTCATGGATATTTATTTTGGCCATTTGGATTAATTCGATAAATATTCGCATTGGAAAAATATTTCTATATATATGAAATATGGTCCAAAAATTATGCCAATTATAAAAGAGCTCTGGAATAATATATCTAGCTCCTGCAAAAATTGGCATAAGGAAATTAAATGATTTAATATATTTATTAAATCAAAACAAATGTCAGAAAAATTAGAAAACAAAAATAAAAGAAGGAGGGGCTTACCTGGGCCTCCCCTCCCCTGCGCAGCCCAGCAGCAGCAGGCCGGCCCAGCCAGGAGGCGGCCCAGCCCGCCTGG
>NC_041385.1:504763775-504772093 GCF_002162155.2 Triticum dicoccoides | reverse complement strand
TAATTAAATTAAATTAACCCCTGTTAACCCCCCTGTCACTGACGTGTGGGTCCCACACGTCAGATTTGACCTGGACAGCCGCGTTGACCAGTGACGTCGTGCTGACGTCATGCTGACGCAATTATATAATTTCTGGATTTAAATTTAATCAGAAAATACCAGAAATTGATTTAAACTTCAAAAATTCATAGAAATTCAACCGTAGCTCAGATTGAAATAAATTATATATGAAAAATTATCAGAAAAATGCAAGCTTTCCATCTGTAATAGTTTCATGCATGACAAACCAACTTATACATGCTGAATATGAGAAAACACATTATGGCATATTAAGAGACTTATTTTTGGAGTTGCATTTGAACCTTTTGTTCAAATGGACTTCATTCAATTGAATACTAGTTGCATTAGCTCAAACAGCATCACATCTACATGCCATGTTCATGCATCATATTGTTGCATATGATTGTGTTTTGATTGCCGGCACCGTTCCTTCTCGATAGGTCCTACTCCAGAGACGTTCCAGAGTACCTGTCTGTGAAGCAGTGCCTCCCTTGTTGATTTACCAGGCAAGCAAACCCCCTTGTTCATTTCGATAAAACCCTACTCTCTCGCTCCTGCTCTCAGTTATTGCATTAGGACAACAACGATTCATATGCTACTTTGTGCTGCGGTAGTTGAACCCATTCCTCTGCATGACCTGTCATTGCCACAGTAAATAGTTGAAACCCACTAGCATGTGTAGGAATTGATTGAAGCCACTGATGTGTTCCTACCATGCTATGCCTGCTATTGCTTAGAGTTGTGTCAGGTCTGATTCATTGGCAATGAATTGGAGTGTCACGATATGTTCTGATGCTGAGAGTGAAGTGTGTGAACACGATTTGGTAAAGGTAGCGGTGAGAGGCCATGTAGGAGTACATGGTGGGTTGTCTTACTGGAACCGTCCTTAAGCCCTGAGTTCTGTGTATGTTGTCCAATGACTCGATACTACCACACATTGGGCTCCGGGCGCTCCAAGCCCTCTCGACTTATTAACCAACTTGATCTCTGTCCAGGAGTCGCAACTAGTTTCTGGTGTTTGTAGGTAGTGCTATTTTTCTACCAAGTGGCACCCGGCAGGGTGGGCTTGGGACAGACTAGGCACACGTGGCCCGGTGTACCGAGTGGCACCCGGTTGGTGGGCTCGGGAACCCTGTACACATCGTTTGGGGCCGTGAGCGACACCCCGGCCGGATCTCCTTGCGGATGGAACCCGAATAGGCGGTAAACCTGGACTAGAGTCTTGTGTGGTTAGTCAGGTCGTGGCCGACACCCTCGCCAGGCTTCCGCTTGAAGGTTGCCGAGATACATGACGTGTACATGGCGGTAAGTGGCGAGAGCGTGTGTGAAGAAGTACACCCCTGCAGGGTTAACATGATCTATTCGAATAGCCGGGTCCGCGGTTATGGACTTCTTGGATGCTTACATGGTACATAGACAACTTGAAGTGGATACCCTAAAATGCTCAAGACATGTGTGAGTGCTATGGATGGCCTTCTCGTAGGGAGACGGGGATGAATCCATAGTAGTGTATTGTGTGGTGATTAGTGGACTCGTGTATGTTGTTTCACCTCCAGAGTTTCTGGTAGTCGTAGAATAGGATAGCCACAGAGTCAAAGCTGGCTTGCTGCAACTAAACCCCACATTACCCTCTTGATACCAATGCATGTACGATAGGATCTGATGTAAGTCTTGCTGAGTACCTTTGTACTCATGTTGCTTTATTTATGTTTTTGCAGCGGAGACTTCGGTCTTACTAGTGTTCTCGTGGACTTCGACTAGTAGCTAGTACCTCAGCTACGATCTTGATCGGATGTTGTAGATAGTCAGGCTCTTCAGCCTTTTTCATTTGTAGATGTCTGTACCCAGACATGTAATGCTTCCCCTTGTTGCTTGTATGCTCTGTATGATGGGTCTTGTGACCCCTGTTTGCAACATATGCTATGACGGCTCTTCTGAGCCTTTATCTATATGAGTTGTTGAGTTATGCTGTGATGCCATGTTGTACAGCACATACTTGCATGTTATGCGTACGTGTAATGTGTATTGCTATGTGTGGGATCTGACTATCTAGTTGTTTATTCTTAGTAGCCTCTCTTACCGGGAAATGTCTCCTAGTGCTTCCACTGAGCCCTGGTAGCTTGCTACTGCTCCGGAACACTTAGGCAGGCCGGCATGTGTCCTTCTTCGATCCTGTGTCTGTCCCTTCGGGGAAATGTCACGCGATGAATACCGGAGTCCTGCTAGCCCGCTACAGCCCGGTTCACCGGAGTCCTGTTAGCCCAGTGCTACAGCCTGGATTCATTCGCTGATGACCGACACGTTCGATGCTGGGTCATGGATGCCTGTCCCTGTAAGTTAGTGCCACTTTGGGTTTACGACTAGCCATGTCAGCCCGGGCTCTTTATCATATGGATGCTAGCAACACCATCATATACGTGTGCCAAAATGCGCAAACGGTCCCGGGCAAAGGTAAGGCGACACCCGTGGGGATACCGTGCGTGAGGCCGCAAAGTGATATGAGGTGTTACATGCTAGATCGATGTGGCATTGAGTCGGGGTCCTGACAGCTTTGGTATCATAGCTTGACTGCCTGTAGGATTACCAAGCCAAACTGGTCGAAGTTGAGTCTAGAAATTCTTTAGTTATATAAGGGAATTGATTGTGGGATGGAACGTAAGGCTCTTTTTACTCCTTTACCTCTTGGCCTTCTGATCTGAGTCATCCTATCTTTCCGACGGGATTAAGGAACTAGGCTTTCTCTTCCGTCTATCAGGATCACGTGTTACTACTCCGTAGTCCCATAGGATTGGTTGATCAGAGTCATACCCCAGTTTTCGAGTACTTCCGGTGTAGTCTGTTTAGTACTATCTCAGAACCTTGAGTGATGATGATAAGTATGTTACCACCCTATGTTTAGTAGGATGTCTCATTCTGAGCATTTTACTGCCGTTATGCTGCCGGATTTTCTCTAAGAGTTCGAGTGATACTAATTCCTTGTCCTACATTCTACAGTCCATAGTTGATGCTGATTCCGTCCTTGGTTCGTTTCTCAGGATGTCATCGGCTAAGCGAAGTTCCGTTGCTCGTAGCCAGAACCACGGAGATGGTAGGGATGAGGATCCTCCCGGTCAGCCTTCGTTGACAGAGTTCATGCTAGAGATGGAGAGGAACAAGCGTGAGTCCAACCACTTGTTGGCACGTATCGAGGAGAACACCGCACATCAGTCCAACAAGTCTGTGACCATTCATGACTTCATTCGCTTGCACCCACCTACCTTTCATCATTCCATCGAGCCACTCGATGCAGATGATTGGCTCCGTAGCATCACTCATAAGCTGCGTTCCGCGAACGTAGCTGAAGATGACAAGGTCACTTATGCCACATACCACCTGGAAGGTCCTGCTAGTCTTTGGTGGCAGAACTACGAGGCTATGCTTCCAGCTGGCCAGATTCCTACCTGGAAGGATTTCACTGAGGCTTTTCGCGAGCATCACATTCCCTAGGCCCTCATTGATCGCAAGAGAGAAGAGTTCTGTAGTTTCACCCAGAGTAAGATGGCTGTTGATGCTTATAGCAGAGAGTTCGAGAACCTTGCCCGCTATGCCACAGAAGAAGTGTCCACGGACGCCAAGAAGCAGGCTAGGTTCCGGAAGGGTCTCAACCCCAAGTTGCGTCGTGATCTCCACCTGCATCATTGCGACACATTCCAAGCCCTTGTGAACAAGGCCATTAATGCAGAGACAACTCAGCTCACTTACGAGGAGTCTCGTAAGCACACCCGTGATTTGGGATCTTTCCCCGGTTCTAGTTCCCAGAAACGCCGGATTTGGGTTCCAAACTCCGCTCTTCCTTCCGGTTATACACCGAGGTCATCCTATGTGGTGCCTTCCCCAACTCAGTCATATGTTCCACCCAGGCCTACTGGTAGACCGCTTGTTAGTGCGGGTCCACGTCCAACCTCAGAGACTTGCTTCACATGCGGGAAGCCAGGACACTATGCACGTGACTGCTCTCAAACTAGTTATGCTCCACCCCAGCCCGAGAAGATTGTTGGCTGTATTAAGCCATCACGCAAGATGATCAGTGTTAAGGCAGCCCCCACTGAACGTGGATGTGTGCATCACGTCTCAGCTAAAGACGCTCATGATGATCCAGATGTCGTTCTTGGTACACTCCTTGTCAATTGTCACCCAGCATCAGTTCTATTCGATACTGGAGCATCTCACTCCTTCATTTCTGAAGGCTATGCTCGTTTGCATGACATATCATTTTGTGATATGCCAACTCCGCTTGAAATCCAAACCCCAGGGTCTAGATGGCAGACCACCAGAATCAGCCATGGTAATGAAATCCTTGTTGATAGACTTGTATTCCTTGCATCACTTGTAGTCCTCAAGTCTTCAGATATTAACATCATCTTGGGTATGGACTGGATGACAGCTCATCATGCCAAGATTGATTGCTACACAAGATCTGTTCAGCTTACACACCCATCTGGCAAGTTAGTCACCGCCTCCACTAGAGTTGCAAAGCGTCAGCTCTATTCTCTTAATGCCAGCCCTCTTCCAGACCTTGAAGATATCCCGGTAGTCCGTGACTTTCCGGATGTCTTTCCAGAGGAACTGCCAGGTGTCCCACCTGACAGAGATGTAGAGTTCGTCATAGATCTTATCCCAGGAACAGCTCCAATCTCCCGGAGACCTTACAAGATGGCACCCTTAGAACTAGCCGAGCTTAAGAAACAACTCGATGAGTCCTTGCAAAAGGGTTTCATCCGTCCTAGTTCTTCTCCTTGGGCTTGCCCCGTCCTTTTCGTCAAGAAGAAGGATGGTACGGACCGGATGGTTGTAGATTATCGTCCCGTTAATTTGGTCACGATAAAGAACAAGTATCCGCTTCCCAGGATCAACGACCTGTATGATCAGCTCGCTGGATCCTTAGTCTTCTCCAAGATGGATTTAAGGTTAGGATACCACCAAATCAAAATCAGAAACGGGGACATTCCCAAGACAGCTTTTGTCACTCGTTATGGCCAGTACGAGTACACCGTCATGTCCTTTGGCCTAACCAACGCCCCAGCCACATTCTCCCGCCTGATGAACTCGATCTTCATGGAGTACTTAGATAAGTTCGTCGTGGTTTACCTCGATGATATTCTTATTTACTCGAAGAACGAGGAAGAGCATGCTGAACATCTTAGACTTGTGTTAGAAAAACTCAGAGAGCACCGCCTTTATGCCAAGTTCTCCAAGTGTGAATTTTGGTTGCCAGAAGTGACCTACCTAGGCCACGTAATCTCTGGTAAGGGCATTGCTGTCAATCCCGAGAGAGTTCAAGCCGTTCTCGATTGGACTCCACCTGAGACCGTGAAACAAGTTAGGAGTTTCCTTGGCCTAGCCAGCTATTGTCGCCGCTTTGTTGAAAACTTCTCCAAAGTAGCCAAACCCCTCACGGAACTTCTCAAGAAAGATAAAAAGTTCGAGTGGTCCCCACAGTGTGAGTACAGTTTTCAGGAACTGAAAAGACGCCTGACTTCTGCTCCCATACTTGTGCCACCGGATTTCACTAAAGACTTTATTATCTACTGCGACGCCTCACGACAGGGACTAGGTTGCATTCTTATGCAGGATCGTCATGTGATCGCCTATGCATCTCGACAGTTGCATCCACATGAGGAGAATTATCCTACACATGATTTAGAGCTTGCAGCCGTAGTCTATGCACTCAAGACCTGGCGACATTACCTCCTTGGTAAACGTTGCGAGATCTACACCGATCACCAGAGTCTCAAGTATATCTTCACCCAACCAGATTTGAACCTTAGGCAAAGACGTTGGTTGGAGTTGATCACAGATTATGATCTAGGGATTACCTACACCCCAGGCAAAGCCAATGTCATGGCTGATGCTCTAAGCCGTAAATCCTATTGCAACAATCTCATGTTGCAGCAAGGCCAACCACTTCTCCATGAGGAATTCTGTAAGCTTAACCTTCACATTGCTCCTCACGGATTCCTTTCTACCCTGGTGGCGAAACCTGATCTTGAAGATCGGATTATCGCTGCTCAAAAGCAAGACACAGGAATTTCTCGGATCAAGAGAAACATTAAGAAGGGAGTTGGTGGATGTTTCTCTATGGATGATCGTGGAGTTGTTTTCTTTGAGAATCGCTTGGTGGTTCCCAAGAATCAACATCTGCGACAATTGATCCTTAAGGAGGCGCATGAATCTCCTCTCACGATTCATCCCGGTAGTACTAAGATGTATCAGGACCTACGCCAGAGGTTCTGGTGGACTAGGATGAAGAGAGAAATCGCTGAGTTCATTGCTAAATGTGACATTTGTCGTCGCGTTAAGGCAGAGCATCAAAGGCCTGCTGGCACCCTTCAGCCTTTAGCTATTCCTGAATGGAAATGGGATAAAGTTAGTATGGACTTCATCACTGGTTTTCCCAGGACCAAGAGAGGGAATAACGCTATCTTCGTAGTCGTTGATCGTCTCTCCAAAGTGGCTCACTTCCTCCCTGTTCGAGAGAGTATCACTGCTAGTCAGCTTGCTGACTTATATATTTCTCGAATAGTGTCACTCCATGGTGTTCCACTAGAGATCAATTCGGACCGTGGCAGCCTTTTCACTTCTCATTTCTGGGAGAGTTTCCAAACTGCCATGGGAACCCATCTTTCCTTCAGTACCGCTTTCCACCCTCAGTCGAGTGGTCAGGTGGAACGGGTCAATCAAATTCTCGAAGACATGCTCAGAGCTTGCGTTATCTCATTCGGTATGGATTGGGAGAAATGTCTTCCTTTCGCCGAGTTTGCCTATAACAATAGCTACCAATCCAGCCTCAAGAAAGCTCCTTTTGAGGTTCTCTATGGACGAAGATGTCGAACACCTTTGAACTGGTCAGAAACCGGTGAAAGACAATTCTTTGGACCGGATATGATCCAGGAGGCAGAAGAGCAAGTTCGCATCATCCGTGAGAATTTGAAAACAGCCCAGTCTCGTCAGAAAAGTCAGTACGATCGTCATCATAAGGATATGACTTATGAAATTGGCGACCAAGCTTACCTTCGGGTTACTCCTTTAAAGGGTACCCGTCGTTTCGGTATCAAGGGCAAGTTGGCTCCTCGTTACATTGGTCCTTTTCGTATTCTCGCTAAACGAGGAAAGGTTGCCTACCAGTTGGAACTACCTCCACATCTTTCTCGAGTTCATGATGTCTTCCACGTCTCTCAACTCAGGCGTTGCTTCTCGGATCCCATCCGCGAAGTGGACCACGAAACGCTTGATCTCCAAGATAACCTCACATACCGAGAGTACCCGGTTCGCATTCTTGATCAAGCAGAGCGTGTCACTCGATGTCAGAACGTCAAGTTTCTCAAAGTTCAGTGGTCTCATCATTCCGAGAGAGAAGCTACTTGGGAGCGAGAAGATCGTCTTCGACTGGAGTACCCCGCTTTCTTTCCGTCGACCCCTGAATCTCGAGACGAGATTCTGTTAAGTGGGGGCGAGTTGTCACATCCCTAGTCTGGTATGACTTAGACTAGCTAGCCATTTGTGCATCATATTTAATTTCATTTAAATTTGAAATGAGGATTGGTGGAACCCTCGGAATCATTTTGAAAATGACCCAAATAAAAATTTCTCCAAAAGGGTCCAAGAAAATGCTCATGTTGCCCTCTGAAAATATTGGACAGAGATAAAAATCAAAACAATATTTTTAGGAGCTCATGGATATTTATTTTGGCCATTTGGATTAATTCGATAAATATTCGCATTGGAAAAATATTTCTATATATATGAAATATGGTCCAAAAATTATGCCAATTATAAAAGAGCTCTGGAATAATATATCTAGCTCCTGCAAAAATTGGCATAAGGAAATTAAATGATTTAATATATTTATTAAATCAAAACAAATGTCAGAAAAATTAGAAAACAAAAATAAAAGAAGGAGGGGCTTACCTGGGCCTCCCCTCCCCTGCGCAGCCCAGCAGCAGCAGGCCGGCCCAGCCAGGAGGCGGCCCAGCCCGCCTGGCCCCCCCTCCTCTGTCGTCTTCCCCCCCGACAGGGGGACGGCGTGTGCCCGACGCTCGCCGGCACGCGCGCGCGCCACCTCCCCCCCTGCTGGCCACCTCCTGCTTCCTTCTCTCGCCCTCGATGCCCCGGACGAAGCCACGCAGCTGCCCCGCACCGCTCTCACTCTCCCTCGCCCTCCTCCTCTCCCCCTGCTCTCTCTCTCTCACCCGAGAACCGCCGCCGCCGCCGTTCGCCAT
>NC_041385.1:504658374-504762398 GCF_002162155.2 Triticum dicoccoides | reverse complement strand
TCATGCTGACGCAATTATATAATTTCTGGATTTAAATTTAATCAGAAAATACCAGAAATTGATTTAAACTTCAAAAATTCATAGAAATTCAACCGTAGCTCAGATTGAAATAAATTATATATGAAAAATTATCAGAAAAATGCAAGCTTTCCATCTGTAATAGTTTCATGCATGACAAACCAACTTATACATGCTGAATATGAGAAAACACATTATGGCATATTAAGAGACTTATTTTTGGAGTTGCATTTGAACCTTTTGTTCAAATGGACTTCATTCAATTGAATACTAGTTGCATTAGCTCAAACAGCATCACATCTACATGCCATGTTCATGCATCATATTGTTGCATATGATTGTGTTTTGATTGCCGGCACCGTTCCTTCTCGATAGGTCCTACTCCGGAGACGTTCCAGAGTACCTGTCTGTGAAGCAGTGCCTCCCTTGTTGATTTACCAGGCAAGCAAACCCCCTTGTTCGTTTCGATAAAACCCTACTCTCTCGCTCCTGCTCTCAGTTATTGCATTAGGACAACAACGATTCATATGCTACTTTGTGCTGCGGTAGTTGAACCCATTCCTCTGCATGACCTGTCATTGCCACAATAAATAGTTGAAACCCACTAGCATGTGTAGGAATTGATTGAAGCCACTGATGTGTTCCTACCATGCTATGCCTGCTATTGCTTAGAGTTGTGTCAGGTCTGATTCATTGGGAATGAATTGGAGTGTCACGATATGTTCTGATGCTGAGAGAGAAGTGTGTGAACACGATTTGGTAAAGGTAGCGGTGAGAGGCCATGTAGGAGTACATGGTGGGTTGTCTCACTGGAACCGTCCTTAAGCACTAAGTTCTGTGTATGTTGTCTAATGACTAGTTACTACCATGCATTGGAATGCTTAAGTGCCCCTCTCGACTTATTAACCTATTGATCTCTGTCCAGGAGTAGCAACTAGTTTCTAGTGTTTGTAGGTAGTGTTATTTTTCTACCAAGTGGCACCCGGCAGGGGGGGCTTGGGGCAGACTAGGCACACGTGGCCTGGTGTATCGAGTGGCACCTGGATGGTGGGCTCGGGAACCCTGCACACATCGTTTGGGGCCGTGATGGAAACCTCGGCCAGACTTCCTTGCGGATAGAACCCGAATAGGCAATAAACCTGGACTAGGGTCTTGTGTGGTTAGTCAGGTCGTGGCCGACACCCTCGCCAGGCTTCCGCTTGAAGGTTACCGAGATACATGACGTGTATATGGCGGTAAGTGGCGAGAGCATGTGTGAAGAAGTACACCCCTGCAGGGTTAACATGATCTATTCGAATAGCCGGATCCGCGGTTATGGACTTCTTGGAAGCTTGCGTGGTACATCGACAACTTGAAGTGGATACTGTAAAATGCTCAAGAGAAGTGTGAGTGCTATGGATGGCCTTCTCGTAGGGAGACGGGTATGAATCCATAGTAGTGTATTGTGTGGTGATTAGTGGACTCATGTGCGCTGCCTCACCTCAAAGAAGATTCTCGTAGTCGTTGAACAGGATAGCCACTGAGTCAAAGCTGGCTTGCTGCATCTAAATCCCATATTACCCTGTTGATACAAATGCATGTATGATAGGATCTGATGTAAGTCTTGCTGATTACCTTTGTACTCACGTTGCTTTATTTATGTTTTTGCAGCAGAGACTTCGGTCTTACTAGTTTCCATGGACTTCAACAAGTAGCTTGTACCTCAGCTACGATCTTGATCGGATGTTGTAGATAGTCAGGCTCTTCAGCCTTTTTCATTTGTAGATGTCTGTACCCAGACATGTAATGCTTCCGCTTGTTGCTTTTATGCTCTGAATGTTGGGTCATGTGACCCCTTGTTTGTAATAAATGCTATGATGGCTCTTCTGAGCCTTTACTATATGTGTTGTTGAGTTATGTTGTGATGCCATGTTGTACAGCACATACTTGCATGTTATGCGTACGTGTAATGTGTATTGCTATGTGTGGGATCTGACTATCTAGTTGTTTATCCTTAGTAGCCTCTCTTACCGAGAAATGTCTCCTAGTGCTTCCACTGAGCCCTGGTAGCTTGCTACTGCTCCGGAACACTTAGACTGGCCGGCATGTGTCCTTCTTCGATCCTGTGTCTGTCCCTTCGGGGAAATGTCACGCGATGAATACCGGAGTCCTGCTAGCCCGCTATAGCCCGGTTCACCGGAGTCCTGTTAGCCCAGTGCTACAGCCTGGATTCATTCGCTGATGACCGACACGTTCGATGCTGGGTCATGGATGCCTGTCCCTGTAAGTTAGTGCCACTTTGGGTTTACGACTAGCCATGTCAGCCCGGGCTCTTTATCATATGGATGCTAGCAACACCATCATATACGTGTGCCAAAATGCGCAAACGGTCCCGGGCAAAGGTAAGGCGACACCCGTGGGGATACCGTGCGTGAGGCCGCAAAGTGATATGAGGTGTTACATGCTAGATCGATGTGGCATTGAGTCGGGGTCCTGACACAGGAGGAGGCAAGGCTCAGCTCCCTTCCTGCTCTAAGGGGTGGCTTGTGCTAATGGGGGTGAACCCTTTGCATGGGTGGCCTGGGGGGTTTATATAGGCCTACCCTCCAGGGGTACAATGGTAATCTAGCCGACTACTGGGCCCGGCTGTCAGTGTCTCCTGCCTCCGGCTTCTTCGCCGACCGCTGGGGCCCGCCGCCTGGTGGGGTCCCGCCGACTGGTCAGTGGCTGCAGTCCCGCCGCCTGGTGGGAGGCTACTGTAGCCACACCTGGTCTCATCAGCTTAATGGCATTCATGCCTCGGGACAAGGGACGGCCGCCTGCTGGAGGCTGGCTCATCTTGAATCCGCTTGGCCGAGCTTTCGCCGCCTCCCTTGGGGTCACTGCCCAGTAGGGCCCGCCTCTGGCAGGCCGTACCGACAGGCCGTCATGGGGAACAGGACTTCGCCTGCCCGAAGCGACGTCAGAGGAGACATGGCACAGTGCCCCACCGTGCGGAGATCTCCGTCTGTACGGAACACTATAGCCATGCCCGTCCTGAGCATTGGAGGCGACGTGCCTTACTGTAGCCATGCTCCATCTTGTACTCTCGAAGGGGGGCTCGGCCATGCCGCAGTTTGTGGGGCTGCCGCCTGCCTGTTGCCGCCCTCTCTAGAGGGCGGCTGCTAGGAACCGACCGTCCGGAGCGCCGCAGTCTGGGGTCATCCGCCCTCTGGCAGCCGGCCACCGAGCCAGCCGGCCCCAGAGGGCGGAGCTTCGGCTTGGGGCCCAGCTAGGCGGAGCTGGCCCAAAGTCTTGGTAAATCTTGGGACTCGGGTGAGCCTGCCCGTGGCCCATTACTCCGACACCCCCCTCCACTTATTCATGCACCCACACACTCCATCTTCCTCCCAAAAAATATCCTCGTCCAGCTCAAGCACGAGTTCTAGCTCATTTTGCTACGATTCTCGATCTCCTTGCTCAAAACTCCATTCACAAAACTGCTTTGGGAGATTGTTGCTTGGTATTGACTCCTCCATTGGTCCAATTAGTTTTTGTTCTAGTGCTTTATGTATTGCAAATTTTTGCTACATAGGTGACCCTGTTCTTGAGCTTGCATGTCAAATTTATGAGGTCCCAAGTAATTCTAATGGATGGTATAGGCTCTAGGCACTTGTGGGAGTAGTTGCTATCAATTTTATTGAGTTTGATTCACTTTTATTTTGAGTTACTAAAAATTTCAGAAATTTTCAGAAAAAGATGAAGAGGTTGTTCTTGAGGGGCTCCTCTGGCCAAAGCTCCAAGGATAAACAAGCTAAGGAGAAAGAAAAGGCCAAGTATAATCTTCCTCGCGTAGCGGAAGTACGGCCGTGTGAATGGCCTTGTGATAAATTCTTGAGAGCAGCCGGGATTTATGAAGACTTTTATTCTTTGGCTGAAAATGCGGGCCTCACCGACTTCCTCCATGACCGGATCGAACAGTATCTCTTACTTACCAATACTTTCGTGCAAAACTTTTACTATTATCCTAAGAATTCACCTCCTTCAGTATCTTTTCATTTATATGATGAGGCTAAGGAAATGTCATTACATAATTTTTGCGCGGCTTGTAGAATACCCTTTGACGGCAGCTTAGATGAACCACATCGTGAAGATGTGGATGGTTTTATTGACACTATTACTGTAGGGGAATCGAGGAAGGGTTCTGATGCGAGAATCACTAGCATACACTTTCCTGTTTTACGCTACTTTGCCATATTTGCTAGTCGATGCTTAATTGGTCGTGGAAATAGTGGAAACTTCAGTGTTCCTGATATTATTATTCTGCTCCATGCCTTATTCAGTGATAACACTTTTAGTACGGGTGCCGTTATTGCTAAACGGTTTAGCCTAATCCGTACAAAGGGCCCCATCTTTGGAGGTATCTATGCTGCACGCCTTGCTAAACATTTTGAGATACCTATTAGGCATGATGAGAAAGAGGAGACACTGCTACCTCTTACCTTTTTAGATTACAGGAGCATGGTAGCGCATGAGTTTATTGTTGACAATGATGATAAGATGCTTCTGTATAACCTAAGATTTAATAAGAAACACAATGAGATTATTACCCTGCATGCACCTTCTTTGTTTGATTTAACTACAGGCCATTACCTCGTCTTGCCGAAGGCCGTGTATGCGCACGGAGGCCAGACATCCGCTCCAGAGCCTGAGCCGGAACCTCCACTGGACCCTTATCGTCCATCCTGTTATCAGTGGGATCCGGAAGAGATTGCCAGCCAGTGGTATCCAGATGACACTCCTCGGTACACCGGGGAGAGTAGCCTCGACCCATGGTGTGACACTCCGAATTTTTAATTTGGTTTTCATCAAAAACTTTGTTGGATTTTAAAAGAGGCCATTTAAAATTTTTCCAGAAAACCTTCCTCTTAAAAACTTCCTTTTCTTTGGCAAGGTTTTTATTTTCATTCAAGCTATGGTGTTTGATCTTTTGAAACTTCTTCTCTGTTGGTTCCCTCTCAAATTTATTTTGGGAGTTTAAATCTTTTTCTTTTAAAAAGAAACTCTATGAAAATTTGGGATTTTCATATCTTGGAAACCTCCCATGACTTTGTATTTTTGCCCATATGGTAAAAACCCCTCCAAAACCTCCCCTCCTCCTTGTAATCAACCTAACTTCTCTGTCCCAACTCATCCAAGCAAGTTTTGGATTTTATTCTAATTATTTTTCCCTCAAAACCATTTCTGCAAATTATTTGGAGCCTGAGTGGTTTTCAAAGCAAGTACCCTTTTGCTTTTGAGTTTTTACCTCAAACCAACTCTCCTGGATAGTCCTTTGAACCCACAACCCAGAACCATCTTGATCCACTCCTCCCCTTTTCAAAATTTTCAAAATTCAGTCTCTGCAAGTTTGGACCAGATTTGCCAAATTTGGTGAAATTCATATCTACACTTCTCCAAAAATTCCACCAAAATTCAGGCAGCCTACTTGAGCATTGAGAAGCCACTCCACCAAAAATCAGCTCAAGGCAAAATCCCTAGATGCCAAAAACATTCTGTCGAACACCTGAGCTGCACTGTTCCTTCGCAAATTCAGTAAATTCAGATTTCAGTATTGTTTTTCATCCGTCAGCTTCACTCACGCGTCGACAGTGCGCTTGGCGCGTTGCGCGCGGCCTCTTCTCCCTGGCAAGCACCCCCGCACGCGCGCTTGGCGTCTTCCCGGCGTCGGTGGCGCCCCTGGCCGCTCACGCCGGCGTGTCTTGCGGCGGCCGAAACCCCGTTACAGCCGACAGGGGACAAGAACGGCGGCTCAACGCCGTTCCGCGCCGCCCATCGCCCCTCTGCTCTCCGCGTGGCCTCATGCGTGCCAGCGCATGTCCGTGGCACAGCCACCGTGGCCGGCAAGCACGGGACGCGCTCCCTGCCGCCGACGGGCCCGCGTCGCCCCGTTCTGTCGAACTCACCCCCAAAGCACCAAACTCCAGCTTGATTAGCACCAAAACGGAACCGTGGACCTCCACGATGACGCACAACGTCCTAATTACCCCGACCAAGCCCTGCGCCGCCGTAATCGTCACCGGAGACCCCCGTTCACGGCCACCGCCTCGGACCGCCTATATAAAGGGCCCCCGAGCTCACCCTCGTGCACGCATCATCACCACACCTCACCAACGCCCCGCCAGGCCACTAGGAGGACCTCGAGGAGGTCTCCTCCCCCAACTCCGGCCGCCCCGATCCGCCTCGGCCTCCACCACGATTCGCTCCGGTGAGGCCATCTCCGGCGCTCTAACCCCGTCAATTACTCCCTCTAGCTACCAGGAGCCTAACCCCCTCCTCAATTTGATCTCTGCAGTCCTCTCCGACGAGCTCCATCCACGCCCGAACCACCGTCCGACGGAGTTGAGACCGCCGTCGACGTGGTGCTCCCCGGCGACCAACACCACCACCCACCGTTGCGGAAGGACACGGTGAGCACGTTGGTAACCTCCGATCCCCCTGCCTCGCCGTGGATCGCCGGCGGCGACCACCGCGGCTCTCGGGCGCCGACGAGCTTCGTCCCCCCCCCCATTTGAAAGTTTAAACCTGACGAGTGGGACCCCACCGTCAGCCTCTCTACCCTCTCTATTGAATCGTTTTCTGGAAACGCCTTCGGGCAAAATGCGCTTTCCCCTCTGGGCTGGCGTATTCAATACTGAAACGTTTTCTGTTTTTATGAGCTAGCCCCTGGGAACTTTCTGTTTCTTTACAGATGAGTCCCTGGACAAAAACCCTTATAACTTTTAAAAAGAATAGTATTTTTGATTGATTCTTTTTTTGTCCTCTTCAGATTTTTGTCTAGTTTTTTATCATATTTATTTGAAAAAAAATTGGAATACTTTTTGTGCACCCCTTGGTATTTACGATAGCGCGTATATTTTCTTTATACCGTAGATACCGAAGGAGGTGACGGGACCGCAAACTTCACCGAGCTAGGCTCCGACTACTCCGAGCCAGGCAAGCATGTTTGAACTTTTGATATGATGAGTGTCTTGGCATGTTTTGCATTTAGTTAGTCTCATGGCATGTTGTTGAGCACACCGATGAGCGTTATTTCCATGCATTGTTGAAGTAAGTGAGTTCGATGATCCATAAGTGGATGGATGTGAATATGAATGGCCATGTGTTGGCATGAGGATGGGTAAGATGGCAGTGTTGTAGCATGCCAGTCTTATGCCAGACTATGTGACTGCAGTGTCAAACCGTATCAGTCCAGTTCCTCCCATTTCCTTCCCTGTACTACCACATGTTTTCCGCAAGGAATATGGCTTAGTAAGTTGCAAACCGCTTTTCTGGTACACACCAAAAGGAGAGGCCGGGATGATGGTTCCATGGCCCTGGATTAAAGCCAGTCATCCGGTCAGGGGGCATGGGTGTTTCCGGTTGGGACCGAGAGGGGGGCACCCCTTAGAGCGCGCGTATATAAATTTGATCCCATGCTATTCGAGATTGTGATCTCCCCGTCTCAAAAGTTTTTCTTGGACGATGGCTAGGGTGATTCCTAGCAATGAGAGGTAGGATGGGTGTGTACTGGTTAGCTGTGTTTCTTCCGAAATACCATAAACGGAACTAGTCCTTCGTGGCTACAGAAATCCGTTGGCTGTGGGAAATTTTTGTACAAACTCTGCAGAGTCATACATTCCTTGAATCATCTATTCCATGTCCAAGTTCAGTATCATCTTATCCTGACAAGTGCCAGTTTTGATGACAGAGACTCCGGTGAATCGCATGAGTGCTAGTTCCGGTTAAATGATTACTCCTGTGGATGGACTAACCCGTTTATTTTCATGAATTGAATGTTGATTATGAGTATTATTTACTTGTCAATAAAAGCCCTTTCTGTGATGTCGCTCAGACGTCCGACTGTGGCATTGTTATACCTTACTTTCTTTTGAAGCCCTTTCTGTGATGTCGCTCAGACGTCCGACTGTGGCATTTCTTTTAAAGCCCTTTCTGTGATGTCGCTTAGACGTCCGACTGTGGCATTTCTTTTGAAGCCCTTTATGTGATGTCGCTCAGACGTCCGACTGTGGCATTTCTTTTAAAGCCCTTTCTGTGATGTCGCTTAGACGTCCGACTGTGGCACTTCTTTTAAAGCCCTTTATGTGGTGTCGCTGAGACGCCCGACTGTGGCATCATTTTTCTTATATTTATTTGTCCACCCTTCGAGGCGTCGCTTCAGACACCCGATCGGTTTTCATTTATGTTGTTGGGATTTCAGGCGGACTACCGCCGTTTCCCTTTTCCTTACTTCGTTATGCTAATTTTTGAATGTGCATTTGTGAATTAATCATGACGCATTCATGTATGCATTTGTTATATCTTACGTCTGAACTGTCTTGCGAGTACTTTCAAAGTACTCACTGGCTTGTTGATTTGGCCAGATGCTGACGAAGGCGATCTCATGGATGAAGAGTTCGATAGCGAGTCCGACGCCTAGAGGAATCCCAGTCAGTCTCGTGCGACCCTGGATTTGGTCACTGTATTATATCCGCTTCCGCAACCCGAATAAATTTATCGAGCCTCACCTCGACGCTCGATGAGATGCCAGTTTGAGAGTCGTGTTATCACACTCCCCACTGTGTTATTCCACCATCACTTTATCCTCGAGTCAGTAGTATGCCACCACACCATTGTGTTATATCCGCCATTATGTATAATTATTGGCGTGCTTGTAATAATTTGTTGAGCAGCCCTAGCTCAACCCTGTAATATATCCTATGCTACTGGCTTATTGTATCAAGAATTTGTCTACCAGTGAGGAGGATTTCTCTCATACTGGACTCAAAAGATTGGTTTCTCAATAAATATTTTTATTGGAAAACCGGTCGTGACACATGGCAATAGACCAACTTAGGCCAAAAGCCTAAGCTTGGGGGAGTAGGTATTTCTCACCGACTTTACATTCATGTTCACACTCTATTCTAGTTGTCGGTGCTCATACTTTTCACTATACTATCCATGCTAGTTTATTTTCTTTTTCTAGCTTTCTTCTTGTGTGTTTGATAAACCTTAAGAAAACCAAAAAAATAGTTAGTTTAATTTCCATGCTTGTAGTAGTAATTAAAAAGAAAACCCAAAAATATTTCTGATTCTTCTTTTGCTTGTTGGGAGCTTTCCCGTGTAAATAGTTTTATTTCTTTCCTTTGGGGGTCGAGAGGAGAAGACCATAATGAAAATGTCTAGTGGCTCTCATATGCATGATTGTTGATTTAACTTAGATCCCATGTTACCTTGCCTTCTCCCTTGAATTGAATGCTTGCAAATTCAGCTTAGTCCACTACACGTGCACTATTATTATACACATCGTTCGGTCGTGCAAGTGAAAGGCAATAATGACGATATATGATGGACTGATTGAGATGAGAGAAGCTGGTATGAACTCGACCTCTCTTGCTTTTGTAAATATGATAAGTTCATCGTTCCTGATTCATCCTATTATGAATAAACATGTTTGCAATGACAATTAGAGATTATAGTTGCTTATGCCATGCTTAATTAGCTAGGAGCTTATAATGGTTTACCTTGCGTACCAACATGCTATTAAAATGGTTGTGATGTGGTATAATAGGGTGGTATCCTCCTTTAAATGAATTGAGTGACTCGACTTGGCACATGTTCACGCATGTAGTTGAAACAAAATAAACATAGCCTTCACGATATTTATGTTCATGGTGGATTATATCCTACTCATGCTTGCACTCAGTGTTGATTAATTTTAATGCATGTTCATGACTGTTGTCGCTCTCTCAGTTGGTCGCTTCTCAATCTTTTGCTAGCCTTCACCTGTACTAAGCGGGAATACTGCTTGTGCATCCAAACTCCATAAATCCCAAAGTTATTCCATATGAGTCCACCATACCTTCCTATATGTGGTATTTACCTGTCGTTCCAAGTAAATTTGTATGTGCCAAACTCCAAACCTTCAAATGAAATTCTGTTTGTATGCTCGAGCAGCTCATGTTTCAACTAGGGTTGCATGTACCTTCCATGCTAGGTGGGTTATTCTCAAGAGGAGTGGAATCCACTCCTCATTCACAAGAAAATGCCTGGTAACCGGGATGCCCAGTCCCATGATCAAAAAGATCAAAGAAAATCAAAATAATTAAACAAAACTCCCCCAGGGTTGTTGCTAGTTGGAGGCACTCGTTGTTTCGAGCAATCCATGGATTGATGCTTGTTGGTGGTGGGGGAGTATAAACTTTACCATTCTGTTTGGGAACCGCCTATAATGTATGTAGCATGGAAGATACCGAGATCTCATAGTTGTTGTGTTGACAGTGAAAGTATACCGCTCAAAATGTTATTCATCTCTACTTTAAAATCGAGCTCTGGCACCTCTACAAATCCCTGCTTCCCTCTGCGAAGGGCCTATCTATTTACTTTTATGTTGAGTCGTCACCCTCTTATTAAAAAGCACCCGTTGGAGAGCACATTGTTATTTGCATGCATTACTATTAGTTTATATTGGGTATCACTTAACTGGAACTCTTTTACCATGAATTACAATGTTTAGTCAGTCCTTATCTTTAAAGGTGCTCTGCATTTATGTTTTGCGGTCTCCGAAAGGGCTAGCGAGATACCATCTTGTTATATCATATTATGATTGTTTTGAGAAAGTGTTGTCATCCGAGATTTATTATTATTGCTTGCTAGTTGATTATGCCATTGATATGAGTAAACATGAGTGAAGGAAATATGCCCTAGAGGCAATAATAAAGTTATTATTTATTTCCTTATATCATGATAAATGTTTATTATTCATGCTAGAATTGTATTAACCGGAAACATAATACATGTGTGAATACATAGACAAACATAGTGTCACTAGTATGCCTCTACTTGACTAGCTCGTTTATCAAAGATGGTTATGTTTCCTAGCCATGGACAAAAGAGTTGCCATTTGATTAACGGGATCACATCATTAGGAGAATGATGTGATAGACATGACCCATTCTGTTAGCCTAGCACTTGATCGTTTAGTATGTTGCTATTGCTTTCTTCATGACTTATACAATGTTCCTACAACTATGAGATTATGCAACTCCCGTTTACCGGAGGAACACTTTGTGTGCTACCAAACGTTACAACGTAACTGGGTGATTATAAAGGTGCTCTACAGGTCTCTCCGAAGGTACATGTTGGGTTGGCGTATTTCGAGATTAGGTTTTGTCACTCCGATTGTCGGAGAGGTATCTCTGGGCCCTCTCGGTAATACTCATCACCTAAGCCTTGCAAGCATTGTAACTAAAGAGTTAGTTATGAGATGATGTATTACGGAACGAGTAAAGAGACTTGCCAGTAACGAGATTGAACTAGGTATTGGATACCGACGATCAAATCTCGGGCAAGTAACATACCGATGACAAAGGGAACAACGTATGTTGTTATGCGGTTTGACCGATAAAGATCTTCGTAGAATATGTAGGAACCAATATGGGCATCCGGGTCCCGCTATTGGTTATTGACCGAGAATGGTTCTAGGTCATGTCTACATAGTTCTCGAACCCGTAAGGTCCGCACGCTTAACGTTACGATGACAGTTATATTATGAGTTTATGAGTTTTGATGTACCGAAGGAGTTTGGAGTCCCGGATGAGATCGGGGACATGACGAGGAGTCTCTAAATAGTCGAGACGTAAAGATCGATATATTGTACGACTATATTCGGAGTTTGGAAAGGTTCCGAGTGATTCGGGTATTTATCGGAGTACCGGAGAGTTACGGGAATTCGCCGGGGAGAAGTATTGGGCCTTATTGGGCCATACGGGAAAGAGAGAGGGGCTGCCTAGGGCAGGCCGCACGCCCCCCCATGGCCTAGTCCGAATTGGACTAGGGGGAGGGGCCGCACCCCCTCCTTCCTTCCCTTCTCTCTTCCCCTTCCTTGTCTCCTACTCCTAATACATGGAAGGACTCCTAGTTGGACTAGGAAAGGGGGAATCCTACTCCCGGTGGGAGTAGGACTCCCCTAGGGCGCGCCATAGAAGAGGGCCGGCCCTCCCCTCCTCCACTCCTTTATATACGGGGGTAGGGGGCACCCCATAGACACATAAGTTGATCTACGGATCGTTCCTTAGCCGTGTGTGGTGCCCCCTTCCACCATATTCCACCTTGGTCATATCGCCGCGGAGTTTAGGCGAAGCCCTGCGCCGGTAGAACATCATCATCGTCACGACGCCGTCGTGCTGACGGAACTCATCTCCGGAGCTCGGCTGGATCGGAGGCCGGAGATCGTCATCGAGCTGAACGTGTGCTGAACTCGGAGGCTCCGTACATTCGGTGCTTGGATCGGTCGGATCGTGAAGACGTACGACTACATCAACCGCGTTGTGCTAACGCTTCCGCTTACGATCTACGAGGGTACATGGACGAACACTCTCCCCTCTCGTTGCTATGCCATCACCATGATCTTGCATGTGCGTAGGAAATTTTTTGAAATTACTACGTTCCCCAACAATGAGACCTAAGTGTTATTGTGAATATGGTTAGTTCATAATCTTTGCTGAAAACTTGAATGCTGGCTTTACATATTTACGACAACAAGAGCAAACAGAGTTTGTAAAAGTTTTTCTTTATCACTTTCAGTTTGTCAACTGAATTGCTTGAGGACAAGCAAAGGTTTAAGCTTGGGGGAGTTGATACGTCTCCAACGTATCTACTTTTCCAAACACTTTTGCCCTTGTTTTGGACTCTAACTTGCATGATTTGAATGAAACTAACCCGGACTGACGTTGTTTTCAGCAGAACTACCATGGTGTTATTTATTGTGCAGAAAACAGAAGTTCTTGGAATGACCTGAAAATCCACGGAGATAACTTTTGGAAAATATAAAAAATACTGGCAAAAGAATCAAGGCCAGGGGGCCCACACCCTGTCCACGAGGGTGGGGGCGCCCCCTCCGCCTGGGCGCGCCCCCTGCCTCGTGGGCCTCCTGGAGCTCCATCGACCTCAACTCCAACTCTATATATTCCGTTTCGCGGAGAAAAAAATCAGAGAGAAAGTTTCATCATGTTTTACGATACGGAGCCGCCGCCAAGCCCTAATCTCTCTTGGGAGGGCTGATCTAGAGTCCCTTCGGGGCTTCGGAGAGGGGGATTCATCGCCGTCGTCATCATCAACCATCCTCCATCACTAATTTCATGATGCTCACCGTCGTGCCTGAGTAATTCCATCATAGGCTTGCTGGACGGTGATGGGTTGGATGAGATTTACCATGTAATCAAGTTAGTTTTGTTAGGGTTTGATCCCTAGTATCCACTATGTTCTGAGATTGATGTTGCTATGACTTTGCTATGCTTAATGCTTGTCACTAGGGCCCGAGTGCCATGATTTCATATTTGAACCTATTCTGTTTTCATGAATATATGTGAGTTCTTGATCCTATATTGCAAGTCTATAGTCACCTATTATGTGTTATGATCCGACAACCCCGAAGTGACAATAATCAGGATACTTCTCAGTGATGACCGTAGTTTGAGGAGTTCATGTATTCACTAAGTACTAATGCTTTGGTCCGGTACTCTATTAAAAGGAGGCCTTAATATCCCTTAATTTGCATTAGGACCCCGCTGCCACAGGAGGGTAGGACAAAAGATGTCATGCAAGTTCTTTCCATAAGCACGTATGACTATATTCGGAATACATGCCTACATTACATTGATGAATTGGAGCTAGTTCTGTGTCACCCTATGTTATCACTATTACATGAGGAATCGCATCCGACATAATTATCCATCACTAATCCAATGCCTACGAGCTTTCCACATATTGTGCTTTGCTTATTTACTTTACTGTTGCTACTGTTACAATCATTACAAAACTGATATAGTTACTTTTATCACTGTTACCATTACTATCATACTACTTTGCTACTAAATACTTTGCTGCAGATACTAAGTTATCCAGGTGTGGTTGAATTGACAACTCAACTGCTAATACTTGAGAATATTCTTTGGCTCCCCTTGTGTCGAATCAATAAATTTGGGTTGAATACTCTACCCTCGAAAATTGTTGCGATCCCCTATACTTGTGGGTTATCACTCCTCAATCGTTCCTTAGCAAAGGGGCGAGGCTATTATTTACTACGTACTCATACTATAGCAGTACTAGTATTACTTTCTCAACTAGTAGTGTGATGTACTGTACTTCTAGTATAGTGCACCAGTTTTGAACTCTTGAATCTCAGGGCCAAGGAGCTACAGTTGGAAGTGGACGGTACTACTGTTCTCTAGAACCATCGTTGTACTATCAATGCAGGGAAAGTACACCTACATAGTGGTACTCTCGGTGCTCTATTCAAGCGTGTAGCTGGCCTACTCAGCCACTCCTCTCACGCACACACTAGCAGCCTGTTTATCAGCGACGGTTACTGCGGGGGCAGAACATTTGAGTTATTTAATACAATGACTAGGCTTTTCGCTTCCATTTGTGGAGGTGTAATGGATCTCATCGAACTTTGTTAGTACTCCCTCCTTTCCGGTTTATAGGGCTTATCTCAATTTTTCATTTTTCTGATTTAAAGGGCTCATCTCCATCTCCTTTTGAGATTCCAAGGTGCATTAAATCTTTGCATGCAAGAATTAAAAAGGAACTCACCGATGCATGCGATGCTAGTACTTATATAGTTGTCAAGAATGCATACCTTGCCATTAATCCCAATTAATGCATCAAATTTAGTTTGGATAGTTTTGTAAAGTATGGGATACATTCCTCCACTCACCATGTGCCTTGGTTGATGAGATTTCAGATTTGAGCCTTATAAACCGGAAAGGAGGGAGTAGTTCCTTCTTTATGAATGAGATGAGGCAAAGCTTTTGCCTCCGTTTCAAAACAAAAAAATCACGTCAAGAGGAATTTCTTTTATAGAGCCGATAATGGAGTGAAGTCCATGCGTGCAACGCCACAAGCTACAGAGTAGTAGAGTACTAGCACTTTACGTACAGAGCCATATTACATAGTTTCCAATGCTGCGCCAGGCTTTTCCAGCTCCTCGGCCTTAATTGGGAGGCGCTAGTTTAAATATGCTACTAGCTGATGAGGAAGCTGGAAGCGAGGTGCGGCTAGGGCGAGCACGCGAGCCATGAGATGATGGGAGGGAAAATCCGTTCACGTGGCTGGGCTATCCAGTGCACCCAGATTGTGGTACGACACATTCGTTCGACTTCAAAACTCAAATTACTAGTGTACAATATTGGCTCACAGCAAAGTTACTATTTAAAAAAAGGCCACCGTGCATTCGGCCAGGATCGAACCCACAAAACGAGCTATACACTCCCGTGACCACTAGTAGTACTCGTTGGAGTACAACGCAACCTAGAATCGCCTTTTGTCGCCAGTACATTGTTCCTTACAAGAAACCACTAATAATTCCAAGAAACCACTAATAATGCCAAGAAACTACTACTACTTGCATACGTGGCAGACTTAAGATAAAACTACCTTATCAACCATTGTACATGCCCTTACCAACCAGCCCTACCAAGAAAGGACTACTCTACAAAGTATCATTATAGGCACGTTTCAACCCATGTCGCCCCTTAAGTCAACGCCTTCTATTCGACCGGCAAGTTAGGAGTTATGACTTGTGGGACCTACATGTCAGTCTGCACAAAAATCCCTGAGTGACCTCCTACCTCCGGCCCGTCCACCTAGTCATCCTCGGCCATGGGACACAGCTACCGCCGTCGGTAGAAGGCGAGGTCAAAACCGCCGGTGGTGCGGAGCCCATCTTGCGGCAGCCCGGATGCCAGCTCCGTCCGGCGCTCACGGCCGCTAGCTAGCCAAGATAGCACACACCTTGCTGGATGCATCCAGCTACTTGTCTGCAAGATTTGCTAGCTAGATTGGCATGGCGGTGCGGCGGCTTGCTCGCGCGCGATGCGCTAAGGCCAGCACCCTAGCTTGAGTGAAGGCCAGCGCGGTGGCTTGCTCACGTGTGAGTCATGCTCGGGCTAGCCTGCCAACCCGTGCGGAGGCCAGCGCGGCATACGGCCCATCCGACGGAGCGGCGGCAAACTCGCTCATCACCGGTGCCACCGACGAACATGCATCAGTACTGTTTGAAGTAATGTTCAGGGAAAATAATGATTTGAGGAGGAATCTCTACTCCTAATGTCTAAGTTGGTTAAATAGTCCACGGTTTATTTTCGTCCCACCACTTTGAACCGTTTATTTTCGTTGGGCTTTTTCATCTCCTCCCCCACCCCACCCCACCCCACCCCACAAAAAAACCAGCCTCTATATCCCATCCCCGATCTCCAGCCTCTGGATAGGTGCTCTTTCATTACCGCCGCCGCTGTCCGAGGGGAGACGTCGCTGCCGCCAAGGGGAGACACCACCGCCGCCCTTGGCGCCGTATTCCCTTGATGCCTTCTTCCGGAACGCCGCAGAGAAGAAGGCCGCCGGGGCGCAGCAGCAGGAGCCCTCGCTGCGGGCCGCCGCGACGGTTGCCGCCATAGACTCCCTCCTCGCTAATTTGTTCGCGGGCGTCTCGGTCGTCTAGGCGGCCTACGCGCAGCTGAAGCTCATGCAGTTCCCCTATGACGCAGAGACCATTCAGTCCGCGGATGCCGCCGTGGTCGGGGAGCACACCAGGCTGTCCAACACCAAGCGGAGGTTCCTCAAGGGTCCCTGCAGGCGCGGCCAGGGACGCCGCGGCCGCAGGCAACACTGCCCTCTCCACGCATGCCGAGGAGCAGCGGCATCTACTCAAGACGTACCAGATCACGGCACGCAAGCTGGAGGCGAAGCTCCGTGCAAAGGATGCGGAGCTCGACTGCGCCAAGGGCTCCCTCGATGCAGATAACATAAGCTCTTCTTTTTTCTTGTGTGTTTGAATCAGATTTGGTGGTCTCCATTTTATAGGCATGTATTGATCTTGGTCTTGTTCTATGTGCAGGGTACACTCAATGTTTCACGTTTGGTGAAAGAAAAGAGACTGCTTTGTTGATCTTGTGCAAGATTGTATGATCTGCCATGTATTAGTAGATCAGTTGCTTCTCTTTGTAGGGGGCGATTAGTGATCCAATCTAATTTATTTCATCTATGCCTAACTTGGTTTGATCGAATTTTGCCATATAGTAGGCTTATGAATGTGTTTTAGTTTCTTTCAGTTGAATATATATCAGTCATGTTTTACTGGCATTTTATCTTTCAAGATGAAGGAGTGGAGATACTCATGCGGAGCTGTTCAGGGTTCAAGGAGATACACCCGATTGAACAAGGTTAGATTAAGTTTTTTGTGGTTCATTTTAGCTATCCATTGGTAACAGTACAACCTTGATTTTTTGTGGTTCATTTTAGCTATCTATCAGTAACAGTACACCCCTGATTTTTACAGGGACAATGATGTTTAATGAACACATTATTTTTTACTAACAAGTTGTACCAGAAACTTTTAGAGGCCCTGAATTGTGACCACTGGTTTAATGTAGTTGCTATACCTGCTGATGTGGGTACCCATTTACAGAGGAGCCGCCTTACCTAAGTCTGTTGACTGAACCTTGACCATGGAGCATGTTAACTTTGTATGCAAGTTCTACCTACAGTTTCCTATTAATCTTCACCATTAAAATGCGTTAATCCCTGTTCCTACTAGCAAAGCTTAATGGTATGGAATGAATAAGTGGTGAGGTTGCAGCAAGCGACTAAGCATTGTATGGTGGCTAACTTACAGGTACAAGAGTAAGAAGAAAAACTACGCATAACGGTCGCAAACTAGTAATGATCAAGAAGTGATCCTGAACTACTTACGAGTCAAACATAACCCCACTGTGTTCTCTTCTCGAACTTACTCAAAAAGAGACGGTCACGTTTACACACGCGGCTGGTGTATTTTAAATCGGGTTTAGTGTCAAGTTCTCTACAACCAGATTGTAAAAATTCCCATTTTCCACATAACCACGGGAACGGCTCTCGAAAGTTTAAACCCTGCAGGGGTGTCCCAACTTAGTCCATCACAAACTCTCATGATCAACAGAGTAAAAATCCTCCTCCCGGAACAACCCGATCAAGCTCGGAACCCCGTTTCACAAGAAATTTCGACAATGGTGAAACAAAACCAGCAATAACTCCCGACGTGCCGACACCTGGATAGTAGCCGCGTGTATCTCGTCTCAGGCCACAACGGATGAGCTATGGTTACAACGACCAAATACCCCAAGTTGCCAAGGGGCGGCGGCGCAAGCTGCTCTAGTTTGGAGTAACACTCATGGGGACCACTAGCCCGGGTTGTTGATTAATTATCGTCGGGGTCCGGAAAGTCCCTATGCAAGTTTCAGTTGTTATTAGGCAAATGGTAAAACCAATGTTGGGCCTTGCTGGAAGAGTTTTATTCAAAGCGAACTGTCAAGGGGGACTCATATACTCCGACCGTTAGGAACGCAAGATCAAGGAACATAACACCGGTATGACGGAAACTAGGGCAACAATAGTGGAACAAAACAGCAGGCAAAAGGTCGAGCCTTCCACCCTTTACCAAGTATATAGATGTATTAATTAAATAAGAGATATTGTGATATCCCATGATATCCATGTCCCATAATGGAACAAACTGCAACTGCACCTGTAGCTAGCAATGCTATAAAAGGGGCTAAGCAAAGCGGTAACATAGCCAAACAACAGTTTGCTAGGATGATGGAAAAGGTTAGAGGCTATCGTGGCAATTTGGGAGGCTTTATAAACAAGTGGTAGGTAGCGCGACATAGCGATAGCATCAAGACAACTAGCATAGCAAAGATAGTAGTGAGATCCAAGGTGACGGTCATCTTTCCTGAAATCCCGCTAGAAAGAAGACCGAATGCATGAAGTAAACGAACCAATGTAGTCGAACAGATCCTCACAATCGCAACGTTACCGAAACTATCAAGAAGAAGCAACACCGGAAAGAAGCAAACAACATGGTAAACAACCATCACATGAACATAGCATGATGCACAATCAAGTATGATGCATGTCCAGTTTAATGATTCATGGCATGGCAAAGTGCAACAAATAATACTACAAATTAAGTGAAGCTTAATATGCAACGAGTTGCATATTGATGAAACACCACATCAATTATTTAGTTCACTCTCATTTATGTACAAGACAAGACTAAATGTTGGTTAACATGGCAAGAGGTGAAGTATAAGTAAACTACACATTTAGGCAATTTAAATGATTTTAGGCGGTCTTTTAAACTATCCCCACAGCCAGATAATCTGAGCAGACGAGTTTGTCCGCCAAATCACTGAGCTCGTTCAAGAACACACTTTTCATATAACTAGTCAATGTGTACGTGCAATGCACGTTAATTTGGAAGTATAGTAAGTGCATGCGGATGTTAAGTAGGATATTATTTGTGTGTTATTATGTGATTAGCACTATATTTGGCATTAAACTAACGGCACGCTAAACATGTTGAGTGCTTGACATTGAAGCAGTCTAGGTCGTTGGATTGACATGATTTGATGGCCAAGATTAATTGGATCTGCCCCTTTGGGTCTTTTTATATTGGTGTAGAGGTGTAGATAAAAAGAGAGACGAAGAAATCTAAACTAATTTGGTGTAGTGCTGACTGGTAGACGCATCAATGTCAGCATTAGTATTATTAACACCAATGTGTGATGCAAAAATTGGCTACAGCTAGTGTCTAATGTTTAATGAAGAGTTTGCAAAAATATTCTCATGACAAATAGACAGGGCAAAAGCTTAGCACCCTGATAGCGCCTTAGAAGATTCCAGAGACCTATCCCTACAAGAATTTCCACCATGTCAAGAACAATTCAGTATATAATGCCAGCATAAAATGAGAGAATAAAGTACCTAGCAATGCCACTCAAACTTTCCTTTTTTTCGGCGGGCAGGCCGCATTCCAGGGCAGTCAGGCTAGGAGTGAAACGAGGTCCACATTCCTATGTTATAACGAACAATTTAGGAGGTGTTTGGTTCCGGATTGGTAACGCGAACGTAAACGTAATGAGTGCCTCACCGGCGTCGTTGACATGCTTCGAGAGCTCATTTTGCTGTTGGACACAATAGGACAAATCATTTTGGCACAATGTAGGCAAGCATATAGATATAACGGTAACTTACCACAAAGCGGATAGTTGGCGCCGATTCATACCGTCTACCATCTCTAATAAGCATGTTGTACTCCATATTGGCCATCCGATCAAAACCTGGATTGGGTTCATGTAATATGTCCCCTGGCTGAAATGCGGGTGCGTTAAGTTGAGTACGTGCAACGGAACGAAACCACGCAAAATAATTGTTGAATGCTTCCGTGTCAAAAGGCCGTGGGGGAGGCTTAGAAGTCGGTTGACGCAACGAAAGCACAATCTCATTGAGCTTGTGCTTGAACTCCTGGATATACATGTCATGCTCTCGATCCCATTTTTTTATACTCTTCTGCTTCATCTTGTCGAGACTGCATAGCATTTGACAATTGCATTTTCTTTAGTATCTTGAAAACAATGGAGAAGTCATTTGAAGTGCTAAGCACTTGCCTATGCAAATGTAGCGAAGTGTCCTTGTACTTCGGCGGGGTCTCTTGAAATAAGCCAAACTGTGTCATAACTCGTTGTGGCTGATAAAACTCAACAGCATAATCACAAATCAACAGGCAACGCATCAGCCATAATTGTGCTTCCTGTAGACACTTTGGGTTAAGTTGAAAGTAATAAAACCAGCTCCCCTACCAATATTGCCCTCCGTTCCGTACGGTTCCTAGGTAACCTATAAACAAAGATTAAGAAAAAACTACATTGTTAGTATGATTTTTGGAAAACCGAACAAACCGAAGAGACAAAGCAAGAGGCTACTAAGATAACCTGCTCCGGGGTCATGATGTCAAGCTCGTTGCAGTAGTGCAAATACATGGTCTTTGAACTGCCAACAAAACCTTCAACCTTGTCCCACTTATACGCCCATGTAGGCAACGGTCCGGGTCATGATGATCATCCCACCGGTCGTAACCCTTTGGTGTCGGCCGCCCCACTAGCAAGTGCTCCCAACTCCAGATCGATAATAGAAGGATCGGACCACCGATGTTGGCTTCCTTTGACTCTACGACGTTTCTTGGATTCGCGCCCCTACGGCACGCCTCGTCCAGCTACACACAAACAAGAAATATGTCATTACAAACTAGAGAAAATTTCTACATGGTGAACCCAATATTATAAGCAAAACTACTTACCTGACGATACAAATAAGCCAACGCCGTCGTATCCCAACTGAGTCCATGCTCCCACCCAGCAAACAGCTTAATCCACATAAAGGAAGCGTTCACACCAGTGCCGTCAGAGAAAAGAGTCTGGCTGACTACATACCACAAGTATGCCCTGGTATACTGTTGCACTGTTTCATCGTCTGCATCAGCCGGGCATTCCCCAAAGTGTTCAGCAATCCAATGATAACTTGCACCGGCGGACTTCCCTTGTACCCCTGGCTCCCTCCCTATGAGTCCAACCATAATCTCACTCCATCCATCAGAATCTGTGCTAAAACAAATAGGCTCTCCTTTGATGGGAAGTCCAGTGATAAGAGAAACATCCTGCAAAATGACAGTCATCTCCCCAGCATAGAAGTGAAAAGTATGTGTCTCAGGGCACCATCGGTCAACGAGTGCCGTGATCGCATAAGGGTTCATCTTCGGCATCGAACGAGGCACGAGTGAGATGAAAGGGAGAAGCCCGGTCTTCCGGATATACTCTGTGTATCGCTCGTCATACTTCATCTTGTCATGAACCGAACCGGACCTCAGGAGAAGCTGATCAAAAACCCTTCCTTCATCTGCCATGAACCGTCCACGATGCAATTGATCATACGATTGATGGATAATAGAAGCCATCCTGCAAATTACAAATGTATATGGTAATCCCCGTTGTCATTTGCAAATATCCGCACTAGTGCAAAAACATACATACATGTGCAAAATTTCTACACTAATTCTTCTTCCATACACCATATATGTGTATATAATTTTCTACAATATCATACACCATATATTTGCACTAATTCTTCCATACACCATATATATGTGCGTGCATATCCTAACCAAATTCATAGCACTCCCATAAAAATCCTATATCATACATATTCTAAGCCATGCATATCCTAAATACACTAATCCCTACATTATCACACCAAAATCCACTATCCATTTCAACAAAAGGATGAACTAGGGTTTCACCCAAATCAATCAAATGGAGAGATTTCAACCAATAGAAAGAGGAGAAAGGGAGGAGAATACCTTGAGGATTCGAAGGGCAACCGGATCCACCGATCTTCGACTCAGATCCGCAGCTCTTGAGTGAGGAGAGGGAGGGGCGGTTTGAGGGGTACCATGGAGTGGGGAAAGAACAGAGAGAGGAGAGAAAGAACGAACAGAGAGCTGAGGGGCTTGGGCGGCGATGTAGTGAAGGGGTATGGCGCCCCGGGGCGGGGCGTCGTGGTACAGCCCATGGCGCCCTGGGCCGAGGCGTCATGGGCCCAAGGCCAAGCAAACATGGCAGTCAACGCCAACGCGCATGGCGCCTTTGACCGAGGCATTCTGTTATCTAGCATGGCGCCCCAGATACGGGCGTCATGCGGTTAGGGCCATTTTATGAAATATTTTTAAAAGAGGGTCATTTTGTGTTGTACTTTGGTCAAAGGGCCAGTTTGTGATTTTTTTACCACACGCACACACAGTAACACATGTACACACACGTCTTTGCACGCGTGCACACACATGCAGCAGTACGCGCAAACACGTGAAAAATTTAATATAGCTTCACTATATCGTTCTGTATCTACGCATCCTTATATTCTCCCTTGGAGATCCTGCACTAAAAAAACTCAGACATTCAAAATAGATTATGTGAGCTTCATAAGAAAAATCCAACAATTAGAAGTATAATAATTATTACTCCCTCTGTTCTAAATTACTTGTCTTGGATTTGTCTAGATACGGATGTATCTAGACTCATTTTAGTGCTAGATACATCCGTATCTAGACAAATCTAAGACAAATAATTCGGAACGGAGGGAGTAATAAAGACGATAAAAATTCATTGAACAGCACGCGCGCACAAACGTACCACGGAGGGGTAAAAGGGTCTTTTCAAGTATTATTTAGGCTTAAAATGAACAGAAGTGTCAAATAAGGCATAAAATTTAGACTCGTTGTTACATAAGGAAGAAATTATTTGTCGATGTCAAATAGGGCATAAAATTTAAATACAGTGTTAAATAAGGAATTCTCTCAACAAAGAGCGCCGCATAGCTCGTGCGTGAGGAACGAGGAAGGAGGCCGCATATCTCGTGCGATCGCATCTGGTGTGGAGAGGAGATGGCATCGCACCTGGTGTGGAGAGGAGATGGCTGCAACGTAATCTGTTACAGCAGATTTCCAGCGGTATCGGTTTTGTATTAGGCTGGGATTTGATACCATGTTATCGGATTACAGAGCAAGGGAAACAAACACGATTTAGTGGGACCTGTTAACGCTGTAATTCGATTACCTTACAGTAGCGCGAAACAAACACCTCCTTAGGTTTACAGCTAACCATGTAGTCATCGTACAGTGCAGCCATCTTGCTTCAAAAAAACACTTTTCATATAATAAAAAGAGAGGATGAAGAAATCTAAACTAATTTGGTGCAGTACTGACTGGTAGACGCATCAATGTCAGCAGTAGTAATATTAACACCAATGTGTGATGCAAAAATTGGCTACAGCTAGTGTCTAATGTCTAATGAAGAGTTTGCAAAAATATTCTCCTGACAAATAGACAGGCCAAAAGCTCAGCGCCCTGGTAGCGCCTCAGAAGATTCCAGAGATGTATTCCTACAAGAATTTCCACCATGTCAAGAACAATTCGGTATATAATGCCATCATAAAATGAGTGAATAATAAAGTACCTACCAATGCCACTCAAACTTTCCTTTTTTTCCGACGGACAGGCCGCATTCCAGGGCAGTCAGTCTAAGAGTGAAACGAGGTCCACATTCCTATGTTATAATGAACAATTTAGGTTTACAGCTAATGATGTAGTCATCGTACAGTGCAGTCATCTGGCTTCAATTACATTGCGAAAATCTACAGCTAGCTCACTTACTAGTAGGTGACAAGTTACATCAGAAGCTTTCAATTTGACTCCTGGAAAAGTACCAGTATTTCCATCCCTCAATTCTTCTTTCATTTCATACAAGTACCTATTATCAAGACCACGTACTATTATTTCCAGATGCTGAAGTAAGATGGTATGGTAAAATTGCATGTTTCCGAAATGAACTTACCATATAATAAGGAAATGCGCCCATTATTAACTGGAGAACAAACATATATGATTTCCTTCATTAAGGTAGATGTATGTAATCCACTACATAAAATGTATGTAGAAAATGAAATTTTTCAGTTGCTGGTGATAATAAGTCGCTTTGACCCGGTTTCGCACTGCTCATAATTCGACTTATGTCCCTACCATCCTTTTGTCTTGCATTGCATGTCGTTTCATCCTCTGCCCCTGTCCCAATATCTCTAGGCCCAACCACGTTTCCGCCCACCTCAATCTGATGAGAAGGCCAACACTGCCGGCCCCTGTATGTTGCCCCATAATCCCTCTCTTTGATCCACATTTGGGCAAGGTCAGTAGGAGAGCCTATCCTCCCATTTACTCACCCACCAACTGTTCGAGGTAAAGTGTAAAAACCATACCCACTCCCATTTTCTTGTATTCCCTAATCTTGCTTCATCGTGTAGTGGGTCAATATAATTTCTAGCCCTCAATGCCATCTCGTACGACCACAGATTAGCATTTACTATGCACACTTGCACAACAGAATTTTGATCCTCGCTGTTCTCAATGCTTGCAAAAGATTCCAAGTAACAACATAGTGTTCAATATGATAGCTGAATATTTGAAGATTTTACAACATACAACATAGCTGAATATTCCAAGCAGCGATTATTAATATGGATGGGATACTTAATTGAGCAGCACAAAAAGTGGGATGAGATCTTGGTAAAAGGAGATGTGAACTTGTTCCTATATTTTGATATGTACTCACCTGTGATTACGGAACAGTATATGCTGTTGCTTCAGTTCAAATGTGAACACTTGCCGTTTATTGAAATCAGCTTGAGGGAAAAGAGACGATATCAACCTGAATAAACAAAAAGGTAAGTAGATGAGTGAAAAAATAATATAAATGACAGGTTAACATCTTGAAGAAAGAAAAAATGTATCATCTCCAATCACCTTTGAAGACGATAGCCAAGATGTGCTTCAAAATTATTAAACACTAACTCTGGCTCACGACTTATTGGCTCCCCATGATTCTGTCATATAAAGAGATAAATCAAACGGGTGAATAGCACTTTGACTACAGAGCACATCAAATTTACTGGCTATAATTAGTGAATAAATCAGCTAGTAGATCAGTAACAGCTGATGAAAATGTTCCTGTCTGCTATAGACTTTTCAGCTTTCTATGAATCTAGAAGATAACCTACAAGGCATGAACCCAAATCCTACTTGATATAATTTAGGCAAAGCTGAAAGTGTGGCAGAAGTAAAACAGCGCATGAATATGTCAGACAGTCAGAGACATATACCAGACTCCAGCAGATATACTATATGAGACTAAACTTTGACAAACATGTTTGATTTGGGGAGGCAAAACTAAAATGTCTGGGAAAAAACAGATACAAGCTAAAAGAACTAGGATGAACAACTGATGCAAACTTGATTGTTCTATTCATTTTCAACTCACTTTAAAGTTCAGAAGGTTAATGCTGTAACAAAATTAAGTATTCCATTCCCTGATGTTCCCCAAATTGCGGTGCTATCTGAAACACTTGATTAAATTCGAATTCCACCTTTTACCTTTTCCACTAGTTATGTTATAATAAACAATAGTATAATGCAATACTGCTCTGCCTTACTACAAAGTACAAACACAACAGTCTCATAGGAAAGGGAGCATACATAATAAGATTATTAACAAAAAGTCGTCCTCCTTCCAGCACATAAATATCAGTATTATGCCCTTCCTTCTAAGAAAGTGGAAAGAATACACCAAATGTTTTCCTAAACTGTATAAAATAAGCAAAATGATGTTCCTATATGCAGCTAACAAGATGAAGATCATCATTAGAACCTACATCAACCAGAAAGTAGCCACCATATTGCTTGCAGTCACTATTACACACATCGTAAGCATAAACAGATATACTCCCTCTGTAAACAAATATAAGAGTGTTTAGATCACTATTTTAGTAATCTAAACGCTCTTATATTTCTTTACGGAGGGAGTATTTATATACCTTTATGTCCTTTCGTGGAGTAAACTCAGAGAGCTCAAGGTGTGCAAGGGGACCATCAGGCAAGTTGATAATTTTTAAGCCATCTGTGACACAAATGTGAAGCCAAGTTGTCACACATTAGAAACAAAAACATCACACAACCAAATGATGAATTCTTACCAGAAAGAGCAACAATAAGTGAAGTAAATTTTCTTTCATTCGCATACTCAACCACCTGAAAAGAAGAATATGATTCAGTGGATAATTAAACTTATCTCACTCGAGTAAATCAATGAAAAGTAACATGCAAACATACTTCATCGAGGCAAACATTCGTCCGATGAATATAGCATGCATCTGGAATGAGTTGCATTAGCTCATGAATAAATGAAGATGAAGGTCCTTGCTGTCACCATATGCAGTGGGAAAAAATGGTAAACAAAAGTAAGTTTAGCAAATAATGATAAGGTTATAAACCAGAATATACTAAGAACAATATGATTTAATAAGGGCATAAACCTTGTCCATAATATACTGGCATGCTGTTATCAGTACTTTTGGTTTTGAGCCATCTTTTAACACAGGAAATTCATCCTTCAAAGCCGACTGCATGCAAAAACAAGCTAAAACTTTGCTGAGCTGTCACACTAGTCTCTGTGAGTGTGTGTGTGTGTGTGCGCGTGCTCATGCATGTGGACATAGTGATTTTAGTCACAACAAAACTGGAATGTTTCATAAATGCAGTGTGTAAGGAAATCATACTCCAAACATATTTCGTTGTGCAGCGCGGGTGATAAGCCGGTCCTTCTTTAGTTTACTCCTCCGGATTCTTTTCCCTTTCTTTTTCTTCTCTTTGCCATCGACATTATCGCCCTTTGGCAGCACCTGCATCCGCAACCAAACTGTCAATTCACACAGAGCCTCACACTTGGTTTTCTGCACAGTATGAGGAGAGGATGAATGCCTGTATCTCTGCTTCCGACTTCTCCATGTGCCTGGTTCCTAATGGCTTCGCCCCTCTGCTCTGCCCCTCATCCTCCTCTGGGGATTGCTTCCGCTTCTTCCCTGCCTTGGCGTTTACCACCTCCTCGGGCAGCACCTGCATCCGCAACCAAACTGTCAATTCACACAGAGCCTCACACTTAATTTTCTGCACAGTATGAGGAGAGGATGAATGCCTGTATCTCTGCTTCCAACTTCTCCATGTGCCTGGTTCCTAATGGCTTCACCCCTCTGCTCTGCCCCTCATCCTCCTCTGGGGATTGCTTCCGCTTCTTCCCTGCCTCGGCGTTTACCACCTCCTCCTGCTTTGCCGTTAACACCATCTGTGGTGCTGGCTTCTCACCCTCACCCCCCCCTACTCTCTCCCTTGTCCACTGGGAACAGAGCGTACGTGGAGTGCTTCGGTGGCAGTTTCTTCCCCTTCGCCACAGGCACTGGCTTCTCCTCCTCCCCTCTGCTGCCGCCCTGGTGCCGCTTCGCTCTGCTGTCGTTGTTGTGAGTCTTTGCTGCCGGCTTTTTCTCCTTCACCCCCTTGCCATCTCTCCTCGTGATTCCGCCGCTGTCCCCAGGAGACGCCACATCCGTAGACTGATTTCTCTTCCAAACCCCTGATTCGTTGTTTACTGTCTCCTCCTTCTCTGCCATGAACACCATCTGCGGCGTTGGCTTCTTCCCCTCCATGGCCCTGATCTCTCCCTTGTCCCCTGGAAACCGAGCGTCGGTGGACAGCTTCGGTGGCAGCTTCTCCTCCTTCGCCCCAGGCACGGGCTTCTCCTCCTCGTTCCCTCTGCTGCCGCCCTGGTTCCGCTTGGTCCCTGACCGCTTCTTGCCAGTACTTCGCTCCCTCGTCATGGCCACCAGTCCTGGGGTGGAGCTCGCTACTGTCGTCCTCGCTGGGGAACTCGTTCCCGTCCGCAGTGGAGGAGCGGGGTTTGGTCCCTCCAGCGGTAGAGGATCGGGGCTTGGTTCCTCCTGTGGTCGAGGAGCTGATCTTGGCTCCCCGGGCGGTTGAGGAGTGGATGTGATGGCCAGAACCCTAGGGGAAGGGGATCGATCGCCACAAGGGAGAAAGGGGACCGGGATGAGGGGGGAAGAAGAGTAGTAGGTGGGGAAGGGGATCGATCGCCACTATACAAGAGAGAAAGCGGATCGGGTGCAAACCCTGAACTCGTAGAGAAAGGCGACTATTAGGCGCCGGTGCACCGGCCCAAATTTGGGTCGGTCGCACCCTGTCCGTTTGATTTTTTTTATGCGTAACCGTCAGATCTGATCCTCTTCTTCGTCCCCAACTTCCCAACCCCCCGACACTGTGCAATCGCCGCCCCACACCACGCCTCCTCTGTCGGGCTGCTCCTTCGCTAGATTCGGCGGTCGTCAGCGTCGTCGGCCCCAGCAGCACCAGCGCCGCTGCCAGCTTGTTGTCCCTCTTCTCACGGACGCCGGGGTTGCAGCACGGTCATATGTTGTGTGCAAAGCTTCAACTGTTAACCGGTTCCAGTGCACCGCAGCCATGGTTGTAACAAGAACTCGCCCACCACTAGCTCCGGCTCGCCGCACCATCACTAGCATAGCCGTGCTCCAGCAAAAACCTCTGTAGCAAAAACCAAAATGTTCAGTTGAAGCAAAACATTTAGTCGGTTCCAGCTAAAAAAAAATTAGTTGTAACAAAACAAAAGCGACTGATCCAGCAAAAAAATCTCAGTAGCAAAATCTTCTAATTGTCAGTTGAAGCAAAAAAAAGTCAGTTCCAGCTAAAATTAACACCAAATGCAACAAAAGTCACATTAGCAAACTCCAAAGAAAAAGATTTTAGCAAACAAACTAGCAGGTACCAGCAAAAAAAATTGTCGACGGCAAGGGGCTCATCCTGTTCCAGCACCGATGAACACTACTTCCAGCACGCCGCCTGGCCAGTTGTAGCAAATGACGACGCTAGTTCCAGCAAGGTGCTGCCCAAGTCGTAGCTAAACGCCGATGTTGGGGTCGAGCGAAAAAATTGATGACCGCCGATGGTAGCAAATCTACAGGCTAGTTCCAGCAAACGTTGACTACGGTCACAACATTTGTGGGCACCCATTGTCCCAGCATCACACCAGATGGGAAAAGAAGAGCTGAAGAGGTTGCTGGCCGGCCACGAGGAACGGGGTGGCTGAGAGCTGGATGGAATCAAAACACAACGATGTACGGCCATGGCTAGTGTGTGAGGTGGGGTGGTGCTTAACTCTGAGTTTTTGGGGGCAAAAATGGAGTCTGTGTCTTGTTGGTGGAGGACAGAAGAAGGAGATCGAGGGGATAAGGCAGGTGTGGGTGAGCGCTGGGTGGCTGTGATGGGATAAGGCAGGTGTGGCTGTGAGCGGTGGGTGGCCCCACAGCCATGTCTCCCCCATGTATGTGGCATCGATGGACGCGTGAAGCGAGCGCGCGAACGACTTGGGAGTGACCGGCCGAGCGTTCGGCCGGCGCCCCAGCCCCAAACATTTCCGTAGAGAAAAGCTAAATCGAACCCTGAATTTTCAATCCCCGAAATCAGCACACTCAATTCATTAATCCCGATCTAAACTAAACCCTGACACCATTTTAAAGCAAATAAACTGACGTGACAGGGATTTCACCATGATACTGACTGGTGGGCCACGAAGAGGTTGTGTTGACCGATGGACCGCGGTTTTGTTTACAGAAAGGGATTGGGGAATCTGAGCGTTAGGTTTAGGGCGGCGGCAGAGGCAACGAGGCGCGATCTGAGCATGGTGCACTGCGGCGGCGACGGCGGCGTGCGATGTCGGGGTACTTAGGGGCATCTTTCGCTCCCGGATTCCGTCGAGCTAGCGGAAGGAGGGAGGTTGAGTCGAGGACGCTGGTTGCATACCGCAAGGGCGCCATGGCGGACGAGCCGCCGAAGTTCTGCCACTACGATCCGCCAAGGAAGGCACTAAGGTGGATATCGTGGAGCCGGCAGAACCCCGGCAGGAGGTACTATGCCTGCATCCGTGCGCTGGTGAGCTCTATTTTGCTTCTCCCAGTTTCTTCTTCCAGTGGCTCATTTCTTCCTTTCTTCTCTCAATAAATCTGATTCATTTGTGCTCATTGGTTAGCATGGTGGTTGTGGGTATGTTGAATGACATGATGATCCACTGACTAACTATTTTTCTAATTTGATTGGAGATTTAAGAGATGAAGTTTGGAGACTGAAGGGTGCTAGGACTAAAGATGCATTTGAAGAGCAAACAATAACTGAAAATGTGGTTATGGCTCTGCAAGAATAGTTGAAAGAAAAAATGCAGAGATTGATGCAGTGAAGACCAGATATATGACAGTTCTGGTTGTGTTTGGCGTCTTTGTGCTAGGTTTTGTGCTAGGGAAAATTGTAGGGCAGTGAAGATGTGGTCAGGTTGATCCTAGTATGAACAATGGTTGGTTAGTGTCAGGTGTTGCTGGAACTTTCTAATAAAAGATGTGTTGTCCTTGTAAGGAAAGATTTGGTCTTGTTCATCCTAGTAATGAAATATGTGGCCATTCTAGCATTATCATCCAGTTTGTGCATTTATCTTGTTGGTTAAATCATGAAATAGATCTTGTTGCTTGATATGTTGAATAATGAGGATGATATTGTCAAACATATGCACATGTGCAACCAGATTTTTGCTTCACATGTTGACAGGAGCATGATATTGTCAAACACATGCACATGTGCAACCAGTTATTTGCTTCACATGTTGACAGGAGCTTGTGGCCTAGGTTTTTCAAAAATAGGCCACATCTCCTCACCTTCCACAGGTTATGCTCATAAATTTTGTTGAATGTGCCAATGCTATAGCAAGGATCAATGTAGTCTTCCACTTGTTTCCAGCACTAGTATATTGTTGTTATGGCATGAGAGCAAGGAAGACCTGAAAGTTGGAGATAACCACATGAACAAGTTCTTTTTTCAAGACTTGCAGTGTATTGCCTTCTTCTCCCAGTTACTAGTCTCACTTCAAACCTATCTTTGCCATTCCAAAGGACCTCCATGAACCGTGTTCTTGCTATGCTGGCTTTCAACTTTTTAAATATTCTAGGGCATATTTTTTCATGAAACTTCACACCTTTGGTCCTCTATTCTTGAATTCTAGCAAATATTTTCTTCCTTATTTTCTCTAGCATGGAAATTAATGGATAAAACCTTGCATCAACAATTGCATGATTGAAAAATTCACACAAGTTGCTATCCACTGACTCACAGTTGGGACCAACTGAAAAATATGCCCTTGCCCAGTGTACTGGTTCTGTTCTCATGATATCTTTTACACCCTCTGGTGTTTCTTGTGCAAGCTTGGCTTTATAATAATTGAAATCTTGGATGTTTGCTGCTTTGGCAACTGCCCAAAAATTCTTTGCCACTCCGTGCCCTGTGTTTCTTCCTCTAGTTGGCATAGATATGCCTAGCACACATCATGTGCTCTGCTTTTGGAAGATAGTCAGTCATGGCATTAAGAATTCCGTTTTGTTGATCATATATGAACGCTCAGCCATCTCCATTGTTGTTAATGTCTAAATTTTAATGAGAAAGCCAATAAACCATTTCCATGTCTCATTTGTTTCCTGCTCAACTACTGCCCAAGCCATTGGATACATTTGATTATTTGCATCCCTAGATATAGCACACAACAGCTCACCCTTCACAGCTCCTTTAAAGAAGCAACCATCTAATCCTATCACTTTCCTGCAGCCAGCTTTGAATCCTTGCTTCAATGCGTTAAAGCAAACATAAAAGCTTTGAAATATATTGTGCTCCAAGTCAGTTGGATCCAAACAAATTGCTACTGTACTTCCAGGATTACTTCTAAGAAGCTCAAGCTAGTAATCAAACACTCTGTTATCTTCATTCTTCAAGCCAGATAGCAATTTGTCCATCACAGGTTTCTTTGCATGCTTGCACTTTGAGGTGGACACATCTACAAACATATCTTGCAATATTGTAGCTTTCATACTCTCTATCTTCAACATTGGATTTGCAAGAATGAAGTGCTCATACCTCTGTGCAATAACATTTGCAGTCACTAGCCTATTCTCTCTGTTTTGGGCACAATGATGTTCATCATTATATGTGATGACTTGGAATCTGCTTGTCCTGCTGGTTTTTGCTACATATATCAACCAAGGGCATCCAGGCCATCCACACTTGGCTCTAACTCTATCTATCTCTAATTTTTTGAACACGATGCTTCTTTTTGTCACTAGCACATATCTCTTCAATGCTTTGACAAGTTGGTTCTTGCTTCTGAAGACCATTGACAACTGGAAGTTTGGAATTTCAGTGTCATTATTGAATCTAGGAAATTGGCTCTTCATTCTCTCTGCCTCTCCATCAGAATCCTCACCATAGGAGTAATCCTCATCAGATGAATCACAGTTCCAGTCCTTCTCCTCTCCCTCTAGCTGCTCCTCCATATTTGCAATCAAATTTATTAGAACTGCTTCAGTTGTATCTCTCCCAATCCAACATTTTGTTTCTCTCATCCTTTTCTTGAATTTTCTTGCATGCCTTCTAAGCTCTACCACTTCTGAATCTTCACCACTGTCCCCACTGTGTGGCATTGATGACCCACAAGTATGGGATCAATCATAGTCCTTTCGATAAGTAAGAGTGTCGAACCTAATGAGGAGCAGAAGGAAATGACAAGCGGTTTCCAGCAAGGTAATTTCTGCAAGCACTGAATTGTGGGTAACACGTAGTTTGATAATAAGATAATTTGCAACAGACAAGTAACAATAATGGTAAATAAAGTGCAGCAAGGTAGCCTAATCCTTTTTATACCAAAGGACAGACTGGAACGGTCTCTTATAATAAGCAAAGCGTTCTTGAGGGCACACATGAATTTCATCTAGTCACTTTCATCATGTTGGTTTGATTCGCATTCGCTACTTTGATAATTTGATATGTGGGTGGACCGGTGCTTGGGTGTTGCTCTTACTTGAACAAGCCTCCCACTTATGATTAACCCCTCGCAAGCATCCTCAACTATGAAAGAAAAATTAAGATAATAATCTAACCATAGCATTAAACATATGGATCCAAATCAGTCCCTTACGGAATACCGCATAAACTAGGGTTTAAGCTTCTGTCACTCCAGCAACCCATCATCTAATAACTACTCCATAATGCATTCCCTTAGGCCCACAGATGGTGAAGTGTCATGTAGTCGACGTTCACATGACACCATTAAGGGAATCACAACATACATATCATCAAAATATCAAACACATATCAAATTCACATGATTACTTGCAACATGACCTGCCGTGGCCTCAAGAACAAGGGTAACTACTCACAAATAATATTCATGCTCAAGATCAGAGGGATATTAAATAGCATAATGGACCTGAACATATAATATTCCACCAAATAAACCATCTAGCATCAACTACAAGGTGTAAGTAACACTACTAGTCACCCACGGGTACCAATCTGAGATTCCATTACAAAGATTGAACACAAGAGATGAACTAGGTTTGAGATGAGATGGTGCTTGAGACGTCTCCAACGTATCTATAATTTTTTATTGTTCCATGTTGTTATATTATCAACCTTGGATGTTTTATAATCATTTTATATCATTTTTTGGTACTAACCTATTGACATAGTGCCAAGTGCCACTTGCTGTTTTCTGCATGTTTTTTACGTCATAGGAAATCAATACCAAACGGAGTCCAAATACAATAAAACTTCACGAAGATTTTTTATGGACCAGAAGACACCCAATGGGCCAAGGCAGCGCCTGGGGGTGCTCCGAGGGGAGCACAACCCACCAGGGCGTGCCAGGAGGCCCAGGCGCACCCTGGTGGGCATAAAGGGGCTAGATGGCCCATAGATGGTCGTACCCATAATAGTCTTCAAAGCTAACAAGCGTCAGATCACACAGATCAATCTATTCAGTGATGCTCAATCACTTTGGTTCTAGTGGATTTTTCCTCACTTAGGATTCTCTCAAAGTCGTCAGAAGATGGGTTGCTCTCAAATGAAAAGTGTCAAGTTCTCTCTAGAGCAGCCAACCAACAAGTGGTTGTGGGTGGCGGCTATTTATAGCCAGGGGCAACTCGACATGAATTTTCATAAATGACCTTCACTGATATGGTCGTTATCAGGATAAGGATCCACTTGACAGTTGTCCTGCAGCTCAGCAACGGTCGGAATTCAAACTCTCAATTTCGTCGGAGCACTCAATTTCCTCTTGATAGGCAGATCGCACTGGCGAAATCCTAACTCCTCGGCGTGAACAAATTCGTCAGCGACTAGATGAACTTTGTCACTGTCGCTAGCAAATGTGCTAGCTGTTCCGGAGATTTCCAAAGGCTTCACTTGAAGCGGCTCGTGTATGTATAGGTTTGAGCATCACTTTGGGAATGTGAAATATGTTTCACCTAGACCCCCTTTAACAGTATGGTTTTTCCTATGACTCAAATAAGAAGAAAGAAACTACGAAAACAAAAGTCTTCAAGTTTAAAAGTCTTCACATCAATTTCTTCAAAGGTCGGACCAATTTCATCACCAAAATCTTCACTTGAAGAAATACAATTTTTAGGGGTCGTCTTCCATGGTTTAAACCAAATCTTCATGTACTATAACTCATGTGTACACTCACGAACACGTGAGTCCCTCAACCTATTTGTCTTCAATACTCCAAAACCACTAAGGGGCACTTATGCACTTACACACATAGTGGTCGCCATCGGAAATCAAGAAAGAAAGTTTGAGGTCTGCTTAGCTAACAACAAATTCAGGTGTGCAAATGAGGTGAGGATGCATGAGGTGAAAATTGGGAATGAAGTCTAGCCAATGTGTAAGTGCACATGCAACAAACCTAAGTTGCTTCACCTACCATGCTCCAATGTACTTGCTGCTTGTGGGCAGCTAGGAATGGATGCAATCTCGTTTGTGTCTCCATATTTTCTGAAAGAGTCCGTCCTCAATACCTGTACAAGTGAGTTGCTGGGATTTTGATCAATGGGTAACTTCAACACTGTTCACCCTGTTGAAAGGCGGTACATTCTAGACCCAGGGAATGCGCGTAGAAGTAGAGGTAGCCGCCAGAGCGGATATGGAATGATATGGATGAATTTTAAGTAGGAAGCCCCACTAGGCAATGCTTCTATGCAATGAATTTGGCCATAGGGACACTAATTGTCTCACTTTCGTCACTGCCAGTGGTACTGGGCGTGGACGAGGCAACTGAAGGAAATATGCCCTAGAGGCAATAATAAAGTTGTTATTTATATTTCCTTATATCATGATAAATGTTTATTATTCATGCTAAAATTGTATTAAACAGAAACTTAGTACCTGTGTGAATACATAGACAAACAAAGTGTCACTAGTATGCCTCTACTTGACTAGCTCGTTGAATCAAAGATGGTTATGTTTCCTAGCCATAGACATGAGTTGTCATTTGATTAACGTGATCACATCATTGGAGAATGATGTGATTTACTTGACCCATTCCGTTAGCTTAACACTTGATCATTTAGTATATTGCTATTGTTTTCTTCATGACTTATACATATTCCTATGACTATGAGATTATGCAACTCCCGAATACCAGAGGAACACTTTGTGTGCTACCAAACGTCACAACGTAACTGGGTGATTATAAAGGTGCTCTACAGGTGTCTCCGATGGTACTTGTTGAGTTGGCATAGATCGAGATTAGGATTTGTCACTCCGATTGTCGGAGAGGTACCTCTAGGCCCTCTCGGTAATGCACATCACTATAAGCCTTGCAAGCAATGTGACTAATGAGTTAGTTGTGGGATGATGCATTACGGAACGAGTAAAGAGACTTGCCGATAACGAGGTTGAACTAGGTATGGTGATACCGACAATCAAATCTCAGGCAAGTAACATACCAATGACAAAGGGAATAACGTATGTTGTTATGCAGTTTGACCGATAAAGATCTTCGTAGAATATGTAGGAGCCAATATGAGCATCCAGGTTCCGCTATTGGTTATTGACCGGAGATGTGTCTCGGTCATGTCTACATAGTTCTTGAACCCGTAGGGTTCGCATGCTTAACGTTCGGTGACGATTTATATTATGAGTTATGTGATTTGATGACCGAAGTTTGTTTCGAGTCCTGGATAAGATCGAGGACATGACGAGGAGTCTCGAAATGATCGAGCCGTGAAGATCGATATATTGTAAGGCTATATTCGGACATCGAAAAGGTTCCGAGTGATTCGGGTATTTTTCAGAGTACCGGAGAGTTACAGGAATTCGTATTGGGCCTTAATGGGCCAGACGGGAAAGGAGAGAAAAGGCCTCAAGGGTGGCCGCACCCCTCCCCATGGACTGGTTCGAATTGGACTAGGGAGGGGGGCGCCCCCTTCCTTCCTTCTCCTTCTCCCTTCCCCTTTTCCTACTCCATGTGGGAGGTGGAATCCTACTAGGACTAGGGAGTCCTAGTAGGACTCCACACTTTGGGCGCACCCTATGAGGGCCGGCCTCCTCCTCCCTCCCTCCTTTATATACAGGGGTAGGGGGCACCCTAGACACACAAGTTGATCATTGATCTCTTAGCCGTGTGCAGTGCCCCCCTCCACCATTATCCACCTTGGTCATATCATCATAGTGCTTAGGCGAAGCCCTGCACTGGTAGCTTCATCATCACTGTCATCACGCCGTCGTGCTGACGAAGCTCTCCCTCGAAACTCTACTGGATCGTGAGTTCGTGGGACGTCGCTGAGCTGAATGTGTGCAGATCGCGGAGGTGTCGTACGTTCGGTACTAGGATCGATCGATCGTGAAGACATACGACTACATCAACCGCGTTGTCAAAACGCTTCCGCTTATGGTCTACGAGGGTACGTGGATAACACTCTCCCCTCTCGTTGCTATGCATCACCATGATCTTGCGTGTGCGTAGGAAAATTTTGAAATTACTACGTTCCCCAACAGTGGCATCCGAGCCAGGTTTATGCGTAGATGTTATATGCACGAGCAGAACACAAGTGAGTTGTGGGCGACAATAGTCATACTGCTTATCAGCATGTCATACTTTGATTCGGCGGTATTTTTGGATGAAGCGGCCCGGATCGACATTACGCGTACGCTTACACGAGACTGGTTCTACCGACGTGCCTCACACACAGGTGGCTAGCGGGTGTCAGTTTCTCCAACTTTAGTTGAATCGAGTGTGGCTACGCCCGGTCCTTGTTGAAGGTTAAAATAACACATGCTTGACGAAAAATAGTTGTGGTTTTGATGCGTAGGTAAGAACGGTTCTTGCTCAGCCCGTAGCAGCCACGTAAAACTTGCAACAACAAAGTATAGGACGTCTAACTTGTTTTTGCAGGGCATGTTGTGATGTGATATGGTTAAGACATGATGCTAAATTTTATTGTATGAGATGATCATGTTTTGTAACAGAGTTATCGGCAACTGGCAGGAGCCATACGGTTGTCGCTTTATTGTATGGAATGCAATCGCCATGTAATTGCTTTACTTTATCACTAAGCGGTAGCGATAGTCGTAGAAGCAATAGTTGGCGAGACGACAACGATGCTACGATGGAGATCAAGGTGTCGCGCCGGTGACGATGGTGATCATGACAGTGCTTTGGAGATGGAGATCAAAGGCACAAGATGATGATGGCCATATCATATCACTTATATCGATTGCATGTGATGTTTATCCTTTATGCATCTTATTTTGCTTAGTTCGACGGTAGAATTATAAGATGATCTTTCACTAAATTTCAAGGTACAAGTGTTCTCCCTGAGTATGCACCATTGCGACAGTTCTTCCTGCTGAGACACCACATGATGATCGGGTGTGATAAGCTCTACGTTCACATACAACGGGTGCAAGCCAGTTTTGCACACGCATAATACTCGGGTTAAACTTGACGAGCCTAGCATATGCAGATATGGCCTCGGAACACTAGAGACCAAAAGGTCGAGCGTGAATCATATAGAAGATATGATCAACATAGTGATGTTCACCATTGAAAACTACTCCATCTCACGTGATGATCGGACATGGTTTGGTTGATATGGATCACGTGATCACTTATATGATTAGAGGGATGTCTATCTAAGTGGGAGTTCTTAAGTAATATGATTAATTGAACTTTAATTTATCATGAACTTAGTACTGATAGTATTTGCAAATTATGTTGTAGATCAAAAGCTCGCGCATAGCTTCTCCTTTTTTTGATATGTTCCTAGAGAAAAATAAGTTGAAAGATGTTAGTAGCAATGATGCGGATTGGATCCGTGATCTGAGGATTATCCTCATTGCTGCACAGAAGAATTATGTCTGCACCACTAGGTGACGGACCTATTGCAGGAGCAGATACAGACATTATGAACGTTTGGCAAAGCTCAGTATGATGACTACTTGATAGTTTAGTGCACCATGCTTTACGGCTTAGAACCGGGACTTCAAAAATGTTTTGAATGCCACGGAGCATGTAAGATGTTCCAAGAGTTGAAATTGGTATTTCATACTCATGCCCGTGTCGAGAGGTATGAGACCTCTGATAGTACTTTGCCTACAAGATGGAGGAGACTAGCTCAACCAGTGAGCATGTGCTCAGATTGTCTGGGTACTACAATTGCTTGAATCAAGTGGAAGTTAATCTTCCAGATAAGATAATAATTGACTAAGTTCTCTAGTCACTATCACCAAGTTACTAGAACTTCGTGATGAACTATAATATGCAAGGGATGATGAAAGTAATTCCCGAGCTCTCCGCGATGTTGAAATTGGCGAAGGTAGAAATCAAGAAAGAGCATCAAGTGTTGATGGTTTACAAGACCCCTAGTTTCAAGAAAAGGGCAAAAGAATATAAAGGGAACTTCAAGAAGAATGACAAAAAAAGTTGTCACTCCCATGAAGAAACCCAAAGCTAGACTCAAGCCTGAAACTGAGTGCTTCTACTGCAAAGGAAATGGTCACTGGAAGTGGAACTGCCGCTAGATACTTGGCGGATAAGAAGGATGGCAAAGTGAACAAAGGTATATTTGATATACATCTTATTGATGTGTACTTTACTAGTGTTTATAGCAACCCCTCAGTATTTGATACTGGTTCAGTTACTAAAGAGTAGTAACTCAAAACGGGAGTTGCAAAATGAATAGAAACTAGTTGAGGGCGAAGTGACGATGTGTGTTGGAAGTGATTCCAAGGTTGATAAGATCACCATTGCACACTCCCTATACCCTCGGGATTGGTGTTGGACCTAAATAAATGTTATTTGGTGTTTGCATTGAGAATCAATATGATTTGGTCATGTTTATTGTGATACGGTTATTCATTTAAGTCAAAGAATAATTGTTATTCTATTTAATGAATAAAACCTTCTATGGTCATACATCCAATGTAAATGGTTTACTGAATCTCGATCGTAATAATACACATATTCATAATAGTGATACCAAAAGATGCAGAGTCGATAATGATAGTGCAACATTTTTGTGGCACTGCCGTTTAGGTCATATTGATGTAAAGCGCATGAAGAAACTCCATGCTGATGGGCTTTTGGAATAACTTGATGCTTGCGAACCATGCCTCATGGGCAAGATGACTAAGACTCCAGAACAATGGAGTGAGCAGCTGACTTATTGGAAATAATACATAATGATGTATGTGGTCCGATGAGTGTTGAGGCTCGCGGCAAGTATCGTTATTTTCTGACCTTCACAGATGATTTGAGCAGATATGGGTATATCTACTTGATGAAACATAAGTCTGGAACATTTGAAAAGTTCAAAGAATTGCAGAGTGAAGTGGAAAATCATCGTAACAAGAAAATAAAGTTTCTATGATCTGATCATGGAGGAGAATATTTGAGTTATGAGTTTGGTCTTCATTTGAAACAATGTGGAATAGTTTCACAAACTCATGCCACCTGGAACACCACAACATAATGGTGTGTCCGAACGTCATAATCGTACTTTATTGGATATAGTGCAATCTATGATGTCTCTTACCGATTTACCACTATCGTTTTGGGTTATGCATTAGAGGCAGCTACATTCACATTAAATAGGGCACCATCTAAATACGTTGAGACGACAACGTATGAACTATGGTTTATCAAGAAACCTAAGCTATCGTTTCTTAAAGTTTGGGGTTGCGATGCTTATGTGAAAAAGATTCAGCCTGATAAGCTCAAACCCGAATCGGAGAAGTGCATCTTCATAGGATACCCAAAAGAAACTGTTGGGTACGCCTTCTATCACAGATCCGAAGGCAAGATCTTTATTGCTAAGAGTGGATCCTTTCTGGAGAAGGAGTTTCTCTGGAAAGAAGTGAGTGGGAGGAAGGTAGAACTTGATGAGGTAATTGTACCTTCTCCCGAATTGGAAAGTATTTCTTCACTGAAATCAGTTCAAGTGATGCTTACACCAATTAGTGAGGAAGTTAATGATGATGATCATGAAGCTTCGGATCAAGTTACTACTGAACCTCGTAGGTCAACCAGAGTACGTTCTGCACCAGAGTGGTACGGTAATCCTATTCTGGAGTTCATGTTACTTGACCATGACGAACCTATGAACTATGAGGAAGCGATGATGAGCCCAGATTCGGCAAAATGGCTTGAGGCCAAGAAATCTAAGATGGATCCATGTATGAGAACAAAGTGTGGACTTTGGTTGACTTGCCCGATGATCGGCAAGCCATAGAAAATAAATGGATCTTCAAGAGGAAGACGGACGCTGATAGTAGTGTTACTATCTACAAAGCTAGACTTGTCGAAAAAGGTTTTTGACAAAGTTTAAGGTGTTGACTACGATGAGATTTTCTCACTCACAGCGATGCTTAAGTCTGTCTGAATCATGTTAGCAAATTGCCACATTTTATGAAATCTGGCAAATGGATGTCAAAACTGCATTCCTTAATTGATTTCTTAAAGAAGAAGTTGTATATGATACAACAAGAAGGTTTGTCAATCCTAAAGGTGCTAACAAAATGTGCAAGCTCCAATGATCCATCTATTGATTGGTGCAAGCATCTCGGAGTTGGAATATACGCTTTGATAAGTTGATCAAAGCATATAGTTTTATACGTACTTGCGGTGAAGCCTGTATTTACAGGAAAGTGAGTGGGAGCACTACAGCCTTTCTGATAAGTATATGTGAGTGACATATTGTTGATCAGAAATGATGTAGAATTTTCTGGAAAGCATAAAGGAGTGCTTGAAAGGAGTTTTCCAAAGAAATACCTTGGTAAAGCTGCTTACATATTGAGCATCAAGATCTATAGAGATAGATCAAAATGCTTGATAAGTTTTTCAATGAGTACATACCTTGACAAGATTTTGAAGTAGTTCAAAAATGGAACAGTCAAAGAAAGAATTCTTGCCTGTGTTGCAAGGTGTGAAATTGAGTAAGACTCAAAGCCTAATCATGGCAGAAGATAGAAAGAGAATGGAAGTCATTCCCTATGCCTCAGCCATAGGTTCTACAAAGTATGCCCTGCGGTGTACGAGACCTATTGTATACCCTGCCCTGAGTTTGGCAAGGGAGTACAATAGTGATCTAGGAGTAGATCACTGGACAACGGTGGAAATTATCCTTATAGGACTAAGGAGATATTTCTCGGTTATGGAGGTGATAAAAAGGTTCGTCGTAAAGGGTTACGTCGATGCAAGTTTTTGACACCGATCCGGATGACTCTAAGTCTCAATCTGGATACATATTGAAAGTGGGAGCAATTAGCTAGAGTAGCTCCGTTTAGAGCACTGTAGACATATAAATTTGCAAAATACATAAGGATCTGAATTTGGCAGACCCGTTGACTAAAATTCTCTCACAAGCAAAACATGATCACACCTTAGTGCTCTTTGGGTGTTAATCATGAACTAGATTATTGACTCTAGTAAACTTTTGAGTGTTGGTCACATGGCGATGTGAACTATGGGTGTTAATCACATGGTGATGTGAACTATGGATGTTAAATTGCATGGCGATGTGAACTAGATTATTGACTCTAGTGCAAGTGGGGGACTGAAGGAAATATGCCCTAGAGGCAATAATAAAGTTGTTATTTATTTTTCCTTATATCATGATAAATGTTTATTATTCATGCTAGAATTTTATTAACCGGAAACTTAGTACATGTGTGAATACATTGACAAACAGAGTGTCACTAGTATGCCTCTACTTGACTAGCTCGTTGAATCAAAGATGGTTATGTTTCCTAGCCATAGACATGAGTTGTCATTTGATTAACGGGATCACATCATTGGAGAATGATGTGATTGACTTCACCCATTCTGTTAGCTTAGCACTTGATCGTTTAGTATATTGCTATTGCTTTCTTCATGACTTATACATGTTCCTATGACTATGAGATTATGCAACTCCCGAATACCGGAGGAACACTTTGTGTGCTACCAAGCATTACAACGTAACTGGGTGACTATAAAGGTGCTCTACAGGTGTCTCCGATGTTACTTGTTGAGTTGCCATAGATCGAGATTAGGATTTGTCACTCCGATTGTCGGAGAGGTATCTCTGGGCCCTCTCGGTAATGGACATCACTATAAGCCTTGCAAGCAATGTGACTAATGAGTTAGTTGCGGGATGATGCATTACGGTATGAGTAAAGAGACTTGCCGGTTACGAGATTGAACTAGGTATGGTGATATCGATGATCGAATCTCGGGCAAGTAACATACCGATGACAAAGGGAACAACGTATGTTGTTCTGCGGTTTGGCCGATAAAGATCCGCGTAGAATATGTAGGAGCCAATATGAGCATCCAGGTTCTGCTATTGGTTATTGACCGGAGATGTGTCTCGGTCATGTCTATATAGTTCTCGAACCCGTAGGGTCCGCACGCTTAACGTTCGGTGACGATTTGTATTATGAGTTATGTGATTTGATGACCGAAGTTTGTTTGGAGTCCCGGATGAGATCGGGGACATGGCGAGGAGTCTCAAAATGATCGAGCCGTAAAGATCGATATATTGGAAGGCTATATTCAGACATCGGAAAGGTTCTGAGTGATTCAGGTATTTTTGGGAGTACCGGAGAGTTACGGGAATTCGTATTGGGCCTTAATGGCCATACGAGAAAGGAGAGAAAAGGCCTCAAGGGTGGCCGCACCCCTCCCCATGGACTGGTACGAATTGGACTAGGGAGGGGGTGCCCCCTTCCTTCCTTCTCCTTCACCCTTCCCCTTTTCCTACTCCATGTGGGAGGTGGAATCCTACTAGGACTAGGGAGTCCTAGTAGGACTCCACACTTTGGCACACCCTATGAGGGTCGGCCTCCTCCTCCCTCCCTCCTTTATATACAGGGGCAAGGGCACCCTAGACACACAAGTTTATCATTGATCTCTTAGCCGTGTGCGGTGCCCCCTCCACCATAATCCACCTTGGTCATATTGTCGTAGTGCTTAGGCGAAGCCTTGCGGCAGTAGCTTCATCATCACCGTCATCACGCTGTCGTGCTAACGAAGATCTCCCTCGAAGCTCTACTGGATCGTGAGTTCGTGGGACGTCGCCGAGCTGAACGTGTGCATATCGCGGAGGTGCCATACGTTCGTTACAAGGATCGGTCGATCGTGAAGACGTACTACTACATCAACCACGTTGTCATAACGCTTCCGCTTACGGTCTACGAGGGTATGTGTACAACACTCTCCCCTCTCGTTGCTATGCATCACCATGATCTTGCGTGTGCGTAGGAAATTTTTGAAATTACTATGTTCCCCAACAGCAACCAGGGACGAAGAGGAGGAAGAGGGAGAGGAAGAAGTTAGGGTGCTTTGAAATTTGTAAAGTGTGGCACTGTGTTGAAATTTGTAAGTATGGCACTATGTTGAAATTTGTATTAGGAATGGCACTATGTTGAAATTTGTATTAAGTATGGCACTATATTTTAAATATGTATTAATCATGGCACGATGTTTTAAATTTGTATTAAGTGTGGCACTATGTTTTAAATTTGTATTGCATGTGTAACTATGTTTAAATAAGTGTAGGAAAGGAGGGAAGGTGGTTGCTTAATCCGGACATTGATAGTAAGCATCATGCTGCAATATAATGTCAGCGCAAGCTCGATCCCCTGGTCACTCACACTCCTAAGGAAAATTGGAGGATGCACACGGATTGGGTTCAGAGGTATGTGTTTTTTTAGGAACGAAGTATGTCTACCAGAGGGGGGGGGTGAATGGGAGTTTTAATTTTCTTCGAAAAACTCAAAACTATCATAACCCAACAGTGGAATGAATGAAAAACAACCTATAGTGAACTAAAACAGAGTACCGAGAGGAAACTAAGACATGCATTGCAACAAATTATATGAATGAAAATGCATCGAAGGTAAACATGGGTGTCGTTTCCCTGTTGGGGGCTTCGTCTTGGAGCTCGGCATCGACAAATGGGACCCGTGGTATGCGGTGGTTGTGGCATCCAGACTTTTGTGGCAACGATGATGGTGGGAGCGATGTTGGTGACGCAGCAATGGTTGTGGTAGTCGGCTCTTCTTCGGCGTGTCCGTAGTATTGCCTCGGTTCGTTTCTTGCTATGGAGTCGAAGCTGAGGTGGCGGGGCCTATGGTATACGATGACTGGCTGCAGGTGACCCGTTCGGTGATCTTCCGTGGCGCCAACCGTGCCTAGTTTTGTTCTTCTGAGTTCTCCGTCAGAGTCGGAGCTACGTTGTCTTGCCGCAGGTCGACTTGTCGTTGGTAAGGGTGGGCTTTACCCTGTGTGTTTCAGTCTATGGGAGTGGGCTTGGCCCTTGTTCTTCTGGTTTTTGCCTGGTTTTCCGTAATTAACTGGGCAATTCTCTTCTGCTTAATTAATAGATGAGGCAATCTTTGCCTCTGTTTCGAAAAAAACAATCATTCTTGGTGTCTGAAAAAATTGACAACTAACCGTCTAGAGAGTTTGCAGCTCTCAAGAGTAACAGGCAAAGCGTACTAGACTTGGATTCCAGTGATATTGAACCACTATCTAATTCTTCGGCTCTAGGGTTTTCTCTCGGTGGATTTTAAACTCAAATCGCTCAAAGAGTGGGTTGCTCAACAATCTTCTCAGAATCAAACAGAGCAGCCACCTGTCAGGACTGCGATCCTAAGTCACACTGATCTAGCATGTAACACATCGTATCACTTTGCGGCCTCACGCATGGTATTCCCACGGGGGCCACCTTACCTGGCCCGGGAACGTTTGCACCTTTTGGCTCACGTATATGATAGTGTCGCTACCATCCATATGACAGAGAACCCGGGCCGACATGACTAGTCGTAAACCCAAGGTGGCACTAACTTACAGGGACAGACATACATGACCCAGCAACGAACGTATCGATCATCAACTATGAACCCAAGTCGTAGCAAGCTACAAGGACTTAAAGGAACAACGCGTGACATTTCCCCGAAGGGACAGACACAGGAACGAAGAAGGACACATGCCGGCCAACCTAAGTGTTCTGGAGCAGTAGCAAGCTACCATGGCTCAGTGGAAGCACTAGGAGACATTTCCCCATAAGAGAGGCTACTCTATCGATGATCTAACCGACATGCTAGACTATGACTCCGAAGACATCGACGGTATGGACGACGATGCCGGAGACGAACAAGAACCAGCGCCTACAGGGCACTGGAAGACCACCTCGTCATATGACATATACATGGTGGACACCCCAAAAGATGGGGATGGCGAAGAAGCAGCTGAGGCAGATTCCTTAAAGAAACAGCCCAAGCGCCGACGTCAGCGGCGCCGCTCTAAATCCCGCCACAGCAAGAATGGAGATTCCGGCACAGGAGATAATAACACCCCAGAAAGTGCCGAAGACAATCCCCTCCAGCAAGATTCAGCGCAGGAGGATGCAGAAGCAAGCCCTCACGAGGGAGCGGCAGACAAAGAGTTTGAGGATGATAATTACATACCTCCCTCCGGAGACGAGGCAAGCCTCGACGACGACGAATTCGTCGTGCCCGAGGATCCCGTCGAACAAGAGCGTTTCAAACGCAGGCTAATGGCCACAGCAAACAGCCTAAAGAAAAAGCAGCACCAGCTTCAAGCTGATCAAGACCTGCTGGCCGACAGATGGACCGAGGTCCTTGCGGCCGAAGAGTATGAACTCGAACGTCCCTCCAAGAGTTACCCAAAACGCAAGTTGCTCCCCCGATTAGAGGAGGAAGCATACATACCTTCATCACCAGCGCACAATACGGCCGACCGACCACCCCGTGGTCACAACAAAGAGGCATCCAGGCCTTCCATCAAGACCGTACCCCGGCATCGCTCGAAAAGTACGAAGCCACGGGGGAACGCGCCGGACTTGCGGGATATATTAGAGGATAAGGCAAGACAATCCAGATCTATCTATGGATCACCTGGGTGCCCCACGACCCACGACGAATACCGTCGAGCCGGATACAACAACTCCGGCCGGGCCGAACACAGCAGACAACGCTCCCTTGAGCTACGTCGTGATATTGCTCAATACAGAGGCGCCGCACACCCGCTATGCTTCACTGACGAAGTAATAGATCATCAAATCCCTGAAGGGTTTAAACCCATAAACATTGAATCCTATGATGGCACGACAGACCCCGCGGTTTGGATCGAAGATTATCTCCTTCACATCCATATGGCCCGCGGCGACGATCTCCACGCCATCAAATATCTCCTGCTCAAGCTTAAAGGACCAGCTCGGCATTGGCTTAACAGCCTGCCCACAGAGTCAATTGGGTGTTGGGAGGACCTGGAAGCCGCATTCCTCGACAACTTCCAGGGCACATACGTGCGACCACCAGACACCGATGACCTAAGCCACATAATCCAGCAGCCAGACGAATCGGCCAGGCAATTCTGGACACGGTTCTTAACAAAGAAAAATCAAATCGTCGACTGTCCGGATGCAGAGGCCCTCGCAGCCTTCAAACATAACATCCGCGACGAGTGGCTAGCCTGGCACCTAGGACAGGAAAAGCCGAAATCCATGGCAGCCCTCACATCATTAATGACCCGCTTCTGTGCGGGAGAGGATAGCTGGCTAGCTCGCAGCAACAACCTCAGCAAAAATGCTGGTAGTCCGGACACTAAGGACCACAATGGCAGGTCGCGTCGAAGCAAAAATAAACGCCGTGTTAACGGCGACGACAAGGAGGATACGACAGTCAACGCCGGATTCCGAGGCTCCAAACCCGGTCAGCGGAAGAAGCCATTCAAAAGAACCACTCTGGGTCCGTCCAATTTGGACCGAATACTCGAACGCTCATGCCAGATACATGGCACCCCCGAAAAGCCAGCTAACCACACCAACAGAGATTGTTGGGTATTTAAGCAGGCAGGCAAGTTAATTGCCGAAAACAACGACAAGGGGCTGCACAGCAACGACGAGGAAGAGACCCGACCGCCAAACAGTAGAGGACAGAAGGGTTTCCCGCCACAAGTGCGGACGGTGAACATGATATACGCAACCCATATACCCAAGAGGGAGCGGAAGCGTGCACTAAGGGACGTATATGCGATAGAGCCAGTCGCTCCTAAGTTCAATCCATGGTCCTCTTGCCCGATCACTTTCGATCGAAGAGACCATCTGACCAGTATCCGCCATGGCGGATTCGCCGCATTGGTTTTAGACCCAATCGTCGATGGATTTCACCTCACGAGAGTCCTGATGGACGGCGGCAGTAGCCTGCACCTGCTTTATCAGGATACAGTGCGCAAGATGGGCATAGACCCCTCAAGGATTAAACCTACAAAGACGACCTTCAAAGGCGTCATACCAGGTGTTGAGGCCAATTGTACAGGCTCAGTCACACTGGAAGTGGTCTTCGGATCCCCGGACAATTTCCGGAGCGAGGAGTTAATCTTCGACATAGTCCCGTTCCGCAGCGGCTATCATGCTCTGCTCGGACGAACCACGTTCGCAAAGTTCAACGCGGTGCCGCATTACGCATACCTCAAGCTCAAGATGCCAGGCCCTCGTGGAGTCATCACGGTCAACGGAAATACGGAACGCTCCCTCCGAACAGAGGAACATACAGCGGCTCTCGCGGCAGAAGTACAGAGCAGCCTTCTAAGGCAATTTTCGAGTCCGGCCGTTAAACGACCGGACACGGCCAAACGCGCCCGGAGCAACATCAACCAAGACCACCTGGCACGTTCCGAGCACGCGTAGCAATGCGGCCCCAACCCCAGCCCTTGCATAATCGCAAGACCAACACTCCGCGTACATCATTACGCTCTGGAGATACCATGGGCCTAGGGGGAGGGGCACGACCACAACAGACCCAGAGTGCGGCTCGACCACACCAGGGGCTCACAAGTGTGTCGCTCTTTTTTATTATTTTCCTTCTTTGTATACACAGGACTCCGCTCACCAGAGGCCCTGTCCGGCGGCAAACCAGCCGAACTCACGATGCAACAGCCAGGGAGGGAAGAAGGCTGCGACGAACACTCAGGTGGTCTCCATTACGAGCATTAAATTTGATTATATACACCAGTCCGCAGCCCACCCTTGGAGGGGGACACGTTTAATTAGTCCAATCCCTTGCTTACCGCACTATTTGTATCATTCCGCACTCATAGCAGAATTCCTTGAATAAATAATGCAGCACTTTTTGCCTGTTATTGCATTACTTTACATATATGTTCACTAATGACATCTTGCACCCGTATATTTTGGTACGGCCGAATACACCAGGGGCTTATGTTCCCCGCATTATGGTGTGATAAGTCCGAACACTTTCACAAGTGCGGCACCCCGAACTTATAGCATTATATGAATCGGCTCCGAATCATGTCTTGGGTCAATAGTTGGGTTTGCCCGGCTCCCACATTTTGGTACCTTATGTTCCGTTCTGTCGGCTAAGGTGGCACTGGGAGAACCACTGCGATTGCGCCCCGGTTGAGCTGGGCGAGCGCCTTAGTGGAGAAAGCTAAAACTGACTGTCATGATAAGGCGAGAGACTGGTCGCTGTTCGAGAGGTCTTTTCGAGTCCTTAAAGACTTATGCCGCTTCAAGCGAAGAACCGGATAATGTCCGGCCAAGGCGTGGATAGCGCCCCGAACTCGGTCTTCCGAATACTAGGGGCTTCGCCAAAATTTAAAATTATAGAATTCTATGGCTAAGTGAGAGTGTTCAAGCATTATAAGTCTGGTTGCCTTGTTCGTTGTGTTGAGCGCCTCCCTAGATGGACCCAAAAATGGGAACAAGAGTGCTCAAGCTGATCCCGAACACCCCAGCACTCGTGGCTTGGGGCCTGAAGCCGACGACTTGCCATCTCTCAAATTTTATAAACGGCCGCACAAAAGGTAATATTTTAAATCAAACAAGCGTTGCTTAGCGCATATGAACAAAGATTTCAGCGCCTAGGATAATACATAGCGAGTCTACTCAATAATTACATCTCTGGGGCACTCATCCGCAATCTTGCGGGCACCCTTCAGGACAGTCTTATAGTACATCTCGGGCGTACAGTACTCCTTGCCCGCTGGCGGCGCGTCAGTGATAAGCTTCTCCGCATCCAGCCTGCCCCAGTGTACCTTTGCGCGGGCAAGGGCCCGACGAGCACCTTCAATACAGGCGGAGCGCTTGACGACCTCCAACAAGGGGCACGCATCCACCAGCCGCCGCACGAGGCCGAAGTAGCTCCCAGGCATGGCCTTTCCAGGCCACAGCCAGACTATGAGGCCCTTCATGGCCTGCTCGGCTACCTTGTGGAGCTCGACCAGCTGCTTCAGCTGGTCGCTAGGGGGCACCGGATGGCCGGCCTCAGCGTACAGAGACTAGAAGACCTTCTCCGTTGAGCTCCCCTCCTCGCCACGGTAGAATGCGGCGGCATCGGATACACTGCGAGGCAGATCTGCAAACGCCCCTGGAGAGCCCCGAATTCGGGTAAGTGTCAGGTAGTTTACATTAACATGCTTGCTTTGCATGAAAAATGCCTTACCCGCCGCTATTTTCTTCACATCCTCAACCTCCTGAAGGGCCTTATGGGCCTCGGCCTTGGCGACTTTGGCACTTTCGAGAGCCGAGGCAAGCTCGGACTCTCGAGTCTTTGAGTCGCGCTCCAAACTCTCATGCTTTTCCATGAGAGCCTGGAGCTCTTGCCGCACTTCCGCCACCCATGCCTCCTGCTTCTCTCGCTCTGCCCGTTCCGCGGCCGCATTGCGTTCGGCCGCGGACACAGCCTCCTTCAGGGTTGCCACCTCGTTCGTGGCCCCTGCAGTACCCACGTTATCCTTGTTATTTTTATTGCAACCTAAATCCTTTTCTGTAAGGTAACTATTCAAAGTGGTGTTACTCACCTTCTTTGTCCTCGAGATGCTTCTTGGCACGGCCGAGCTCTTGCTCAGACCGCTCGAGGTCCTGCTTCAAAGCACCGACCTCCGCAATCAGTGTGGCAGAGGTCAGCAGCGCAACCTGCAAACCCATATTGACATAATTTTTTAGTAACCCTATGTATATCTTTTTAGATCCTCAGTCCGGCTTTTCTTTCCGAACAGCGAACCGAGCATCAGGGGCTACTGTCTATGCGGTATTACATTACATAATTTTAACTTCTTACCTCAAAGCCTGTTAGAAGGCCGCTGCAGGCTTCGGTTAGCCCGCTCTTGGCGAGCTGAACCTTCTGAATCACCGCACTCATGATAGTGCGGTGTTCTTCCTTGATGGAAGCGCCTTTGAGCGCCTCCACCAAGTTGTCCAGCGCCTTCAGTTGGACGGGGGAAGCCGGTGTCACGGTCTTGCCCTTCTTGCGAAGGGGCCGCCTGCCGGACTCCGGAACCACTGCGGGTTCCGGTGTGGAGTCCGGCGCAAAGTCTGGGAGGCTGCCTTGCGGCGCCTCCGGAGCCTCCTCCTGATGGGTCCCTTCCTGGGATCCCACCTCGGCGTCCTCAACGGCGCGAGGGGTGGAGGCAGTCGGAATGGAATCCACATCCGACGGAGCCAACGACCCGCTCGACGAAGCGGGGAGATCATCGTCGGCCGGACTGCGGGCAGTAGGCGGCATTAGAAGGACACTATGTGACACAAAAGAAATTGCAGATCATTCAGAATCAGGATACTTACGATCTTGCCGGAGGCCTGGCCCTCGAGGGCCACTCTTCTTCGCCAACGTTGGCGTTGGCAGAGCTGTCCGGGGGAATAGTTCTTCCCCTCTTGGACCCTTCGGCCTCCCCTGTTGGGGAGGCCTTCCTCTTTCTCTCTCCCTCCTCTGGGAGAGAGTCTTCTTCCTCCTCCTCGTCTTCGGGGGAGGAATCCGCCTCGGAGTCGTCGGACACCTGAAAACGGGAACTCTTTCGAGTACCCGTGGCCACCTTCTTGGCCTTCTTCTCCGGCACCACATGTGGTGCCGGAACCAGCAGCCCCGCTAGACGGGCGTCCACTGGATTTTCTGGCATGGGAGCTGGGCAGATGAGCTGCTCGGCCTTCTTCATCCAGTCCTGTCAAAGGAAAAGGGAGATTGAAACCCGCTTAGGGTCGAACTATTAACAACAAGTGTCCCGTAAAGGGGTAGAATCACTTACCTCGTCAGCTGGACGCTGCAAGTGAAATCCGCGAACTTCCGTCGCGGATGCGGGGGCTTCGGCGCCCTTAAACAACACCCTCCAGGCGCCTTCGTATGTCGTGTCGAAGAGCCCGCTCAACTCCTGGTGCTGTGCCGGATCGAACTCCCACTGGTTGAATGCCCGTTCTTGGCATGGGAGAATCCGGCGGACGAGCATGACTTGGACCACATTAACAAGCCAGAGCTTCTTGTTCACCAGCTTCTGGATACAGGCTTGGAGTCCCGTCAGCTCCTTCAAACTACCCCATAGCAAGCCCTTCTCTTTCCAGGAGGTGAGCTGCATAGGAATACCAGATCTGAACTCGGGGGCCGCCGCCCACGTAGGGTCGCGCGGCTCGGTGATGTAGAACCACCCCGACTACCACCCCTTGACGGACTCCACGAAGGCCCCTTCAAACCAGAGGACGTTGGGCATCTTGCCCAACATGGCGCCTCCGCACTCCGCCTGCGTGCCCTTTACTACCTTCGGCTTGACATTGAAGGTATTGAGCCACAAGCCGAAGTGGGGCTAGATGCAGAGGAAGGCCTCGCGCACGACGATGAACACCGAGATGTTGAGGATGAAGTTCGGCGCCAGATCATGGAAATCCAGGCCGTAGTAGAACATGAGCCCCCGGACAAAGGGGTGAAGTGGAAAGCCCAGTCCGTGGAGGAAGTGGGGGAGAAATACGACCCTCTCGTGGGGCCTGGGGGTGGGGATGAGCTGTCCCTTGTCGGGTAGCCGGTGCGCGATGTCGCCGGAAAGGTATCCGGTGCTGCGCAGTTTGGCGATGTGCTCCTCCTTAACGGTGGAGGCCAACCATTTAACTCCCGCTCCAGACATGGTCGGAGAAGGTGGAGACGAGATGCGCGAACTTGGGCGCTGGAGCTCGAGTGCGCGGAGATGGATAAGCAAAGGAGGAAGAAGGCGTAGGTGAAAAGGCGGATCCTTATCCCCTTATATATAGGCGGACGAAGACTATACGTCCCCACCGGCCTGGTAAAACTCGCTTATCTCCCAAGCGCCACCATCAATGGTGTGGTTGGGTTACCCACGTCCGTATCGATGAGGATCCCGGAATAAGGGGAACATGATCTCTGCTTCGACAAGACGTGCCAAGGAAACCGCTTCGCTAAACGCGCTGAGGTGGCATAATAAAAAACGATTCAAGTAAAGGCTTGGTAGTGGCGTGACGTCACGCTACAAGATACGTCAGCAGATTGAACCTGTGTACATGGTATTCTCTCTACGGTGGAATGTGGAAATTATTTTGCAGAGCCGGACACTATCCTGGTGTTCACAACCTTCTATGGATTATTCGGAGGAGGAACCCGCCTTGCAATGCCGAACATTATGCGCGCCGGACTCATCGTCATTGAAGCCTGGTTCAGGGGCTACTGAGGGAGTCCTGGACCAGGGGGTGTCCAGACAGCCAGACTATCATCGTCCGCCGGACTCCAAGACTACGAAGATACAAGATTGAAGACTCCGTCCCGTGTCCGGATGGGACTTTCCTTGGCGTGGAAGGCAAGCTTGGCGATACGGATATGTAGATCTCCTACCATTGTAACCGACTCTGTGTAACCCTAGCCCTCTCCGGTGTCTATATAAACCGGAAGGCTTTAGTCCGTAGGACACAACAACCATTACAACAATCATACCATAGGCTAGCTTCTAGGGTTTAGCCTCCTTGATCTCGTGGTAGATCTACTCTTGTACTACCCATATCATCAATATCAATCAAGCAGGAGTAGGGTTTTACCTCCATCGAGAGGGCCCGAACCTGGGTAAAAACACCGTGTCCCTTGTCTCCTGTTACCATCCGCCTAGATGCATAGTTTGGGACCCCTACCCGAGATCCGCCGGTTTTGACACCGACACCGATTCTATGCCACACCGATCTAGCATGTAACACCTCATATCACTTTGCGGCCTCATGCACGGTATTCCCACGGGTGTCGCCTTACCATGCCCGGGACCATTTGCGCCTTTTGGCACACGTATATGATAGTGTCGCTAGCATCCATATGACAAAGAACCCGGACTGACATGGCTAGTCGTGAACCCAAAGTGGCACTAACTTATAGGGACAGGCATACATGACCCAACAACGAACGTATCGGTCATTAGCGAGTGAATCCGGGCTGTAGCAGCTGGGCTAGCAGGACTCCGGAGAATCCGGGCTGTAGCAGGCTAACAGGACTCCGGTGGACACCGCGGACATTTCCCCGAAGGGACAGACACAGGAACGAAGAAGGACACATGCCGGCCAGTCTAAGTGTTCCGGAGCAGTAGCAAGCTACCAGGGCTCAGTGGAAGCACTAGGAGACATTTCTCGGTAAGAGAGGCTACTAAGGATAAACAACTAGATAGTCAGATCCCACACATAGCAATACACATTACACGTACGCATAACATGCAAGTATGTGCTGTACAACATGGCATCACAACATAACTCAACAACACATATAGTAAAGGCTCAGAAGAGCCATCATAGCATTTATTACAAACAAGGGGTCACATGACCCAACATTCAGAGCATAAAAGCAACAAGCGGAAGCATTACATGTCTGGGTACAGACATCTACAAATGAAAAAGGCTGAAGAGCCTGACTATCTACAACATCCGATCAAGATCGTAGCTGAGGTACAAGCTACTTGTTGAAGTCCATGGAAACTAGTAAGACCGAAGTCTCTGCTGCAAAAACATAAATAAAGCAACGTGAGTACAAAGGTAATCAGCAAGACTTACATCAGATCCTATCATACATGCATTTGTATCAACAGGGTAATATGGGATTTAGATGCAGCAAGCCAGCTTTGACTCAGTGGCTATCCTGTTCAACGACTACGAGAATCTTCTTTGAGGTGAGGCAGCGCACATGAGTCCACTAATCACCACACAATACACTACTATGGATTCATACCCGTCTCCCTACGAGAAGGCCATCCATAGCACTCACACTTCTCTTGAGCATTTTACAGTATCCACTTCAAGTTGTCGATGTACCACGCAAGCTTCCAAGAAGTCCATAACCGCGGATCCGGCTATTCGAATAGATCATGTTAACCCTGCAGGGGTGTACTTCTTCACACATGCTCTCGCCACTTACCGCCATATACACGTCATGTATCTCGGTAACCTTCAAGCGGAAGCCTGGCGAGGGTGTCGGCCACGACCTGACTAACCACACAAGACCCTAGTCCAGGTTTATTGCCTATTCGGGTTCTATCCGCAAGGAAGTCTGGCCGAGGTTTCCATCACGGCCCCAAACGATGTGTGCAGGGTTCCCGAGCCCACCATCCAGGTGCCACTCGATACACCAGGCCACGTGTGCCTAGTCTGCCCCAAGCCCCCCCTGCCGGGTGCCACTTGGTAGAAAAATAACACTACCTACAAACACTAGAAACTAGTTGCTACTCCTGGACAGAGATCAATAGGTTAATAAGTCGAGAGGGGCACTTAAGCATTCCAATGCATGGTAGTAACTAGTCATTAGACAACATACACAGAACTTAGTGCTTAAGGACGGTTCCAGTGAGACAACCCACCATGTACTCCTACATGGCCTCTCACCGCTACCTTTACCAAATCGTGTTCACACACTTCTCTCTCAGCATGAGAACATAGCACTGTACTCCAATTCATTCCCAATGAATCAGACCCGACACACTCTAAGAAATAGCAGGCATGGCATGGTAGGGAGACAACAATGGCTTCAATCAACTCCTACACATGCTAGTGGGTTTCAACTATTTACTGTGGCAATGAAAGGTCATGAAGAGGAATGGGTTCAACTACCGCAGCACAAAGTAGCAATTGAATCGTTGTTGTCCTAATGCAATAACAGAGAGTAGGATTGTATCGGAATGAATAAGGGGGTTTGCTTTCTTGGTAGATCAACAGGGGAGGCACTGCTTCACAGACAGGTACTCTCGAGCACTCTCTGGAGCAGGACCTATCAAGAAGGAACGGTGTCGACAATCAAAACACAAGCATATGCAACAATATGATGCATGATCATGGCATGTAGATGTGATGTTGTTTGAGCTAATGTAGCTAGCATTCATTACGTTGAAGTCCATTTGAACGAAAGGTTCAAATGCAACTCCAAAATAAGCTCTTATAAATGCCATTTATATGTTTTCACTTATACAGTAGGTATAAGTTGGTTTGTCATGCATGAAACTAGTACATATGGATAGATTGAATTTTTTTGATAATTTTTCATATATAATTTATTTCAATCTGAGCTACGGTTGAATTTCTATGATTTTTTGAAGTTTATTTCACTTTTTGGATTTTCCTGATTTATTTTAAAACCAGAAAATGAATAACTGCGTCATGCCTGCGTCGGCAGGTCAACAGAGCTGACCAGGTCAAATCTGACGTGTGGGGTCCACACGTTAGTGACACTGGGTTAAATAGGGGGGTTAGTTTATCCTAATTGCAGGATTAGTGGCGCTGGGCCCATTGGTCAGTGTTAGGGGGTTTAGTTAACGGTGATTAGCCCTAAGCTAATCACCTGACCCACGGGGCCCAGCTGACGCCCCGGCGAGGTCAAAACGGTTAACCCCACCGGCGTTTAGCCGCCGGTGAGGCCAAACGCGGCGGAGGGCACGGAATTTTCCCTCCGGCGCCTAAACGCGCGACGGAGACCACCTACGCGAAGCCCAGGCTCGCACGCATCCAGTGGGACACACGGGAGATCGTGGGGTGGTCGGAGCTTGTCGGAGTAGAGCTCGCGGCGGCAGCCGGAGCACGGCCAAGTGCGGGCGAGGTGCTGCGGTGCACAGGGAAGTGAGCGGAGAGGCTCTACGGCCTCCTGGCGTCACCAAGAACACGGTGACGCATGCGGCTACGGGCTGCAGTGTCTAGAGCAACAGCGGCGACATGGACGAAGGTGGGGAGCTACGGCCATGGTGGGAATCGGGGCTATAGCACGGTAACGGCGAAACAGAGAGAGGGGGATGGGGCATGAGCTCACGGCGGTTCCAGTGGAGTCTTCAGCGAGCTCGGAGGAGGCCGGACGCGAGCGGAATGGCGAGGGCGATCTCCGGTGGCCGGAGATGAAGGCGACGTCAATGGAGGCGCTCCAGGGCCTCCCGAGGCACATGGCTTGACGGAGAGGTAGCCGGCGACGTGGCGGAGCTCCTGAGCTTGTCGAAGAGGCGAGGTCATGGCGGTGGGCGCGACAACGGCGAGTGGCAGAGGAGGGGATGAGCACGGGAGAGAGTAAGAGAGGTGTGGGGCGGCGCGTGCCGTCGCGCGGGGCATCCAGACGACGAGGGGGAGGCCAGGCAGGTAGGTGGCATGGCAGCACGGTAAGGCGCGCACATTGGCCACGCGCCCGGCTGACTGGCGCGAGGACAAGGATGAATGGCACTGTGCCAGTGGGCCGGCTGGGCTGCACAGTGCCAGGCCCCATGTGTGCACAGGTAATGCATTTTTCCATTTCTGTTTCCATTTCTGTTTTTCTGACATTTGTTTGATTTAATAAAAATACTAAACCATTTTATTTTCTTATGCCAGTTTTTGTAGGGGCTAGTGATATTATTCCAGAGCTCCTCAACAACTAGCATAATTTTTGGACATATATTATATATATAACATATATATATATCCAAGGCAAAATAATTACTGGATTAGTCCAAGTGGCCAAAATAAATACTTATGAGCTCCTAAAAATATTGGTTTGATTTTTATCTCTGACCAATATTTTCAAAGAGCAACATGAACATTTTCTTGGACCTTTTTGGAGCAATTTTTATGTGGGTCATTTCCAAAAATGATTTCTGAGGGTTTCACAAATCCCCATTTCAAATTTAAATGGAATTTAAACATGATGCACACATGACTATCTAGCCTTGAGCATACCAGAACTAGGGATGTGACACTACCAAGAATAAACAACTAGGTTGTCGGATCCCACACATACCAAGCATTTCAAAATCATACACACCATATGCTCAATATGTGCAATTACAACATGGCATCACAACGGAACTCTATGACTCAAAGTATTTATTCAGAAGGCTCCGAAGAGTCATACATAGTAATAATTAAAATCATGGGTCACATGATCCAACATACAAAGCATACAAGCAACGGAAGCATAACATGTCTGAGTACAGACAACTACAAATGAAAAAGGCTGAGAAGCCTCACTATCTACAAGACCCTCCCAATGGTACAAGATCGTAGCCGAGGTAACAAGCTAAACATTGAAGTCCACGTGGAACTACTAGTGAGACTGAAGTCTCTCTGCCAAACATCAGTTAAGCAAACGTGAGTACAAATGTACCCAACAAGACATACATCAGAACTAGCTACATATGCATTAGTATCAACAAACGGGGTGGTGGAGTTTAACTGCAGCAAGCCAGCTTTGACTCAGTGGCTATCCTGAACTACGTATGCAAGTAACTCTTTTGGGGTGGCACACACGAGTCCACATATTCACCAAATCAATACACCACTATGGATCCGCTCCTGTCTCCCTACGAGAACGCCGTCCATAGCACTCACGCTTATCTTGCACATTTTATAGTATCCACTTTCACTTGTCTATGATCTATATAAGCAACCAAGAAGTCCTTTACCGCGGACGTGGCTATTCGAATGGATGATGTTAACCCTGCAGGGGTGTACTTCTTTACACACGCTCTCGCCACTTACCGCCATGTACACATCATGTATCTCGGCAACCTTCAAGCAGAAGCCTCGCGAGGGTGTCGGCCATGACCTACTAACCACACAAGTCCCTAGTCCAGGTTTATCGCCTATTCAAGTTCCATCCGTAGGGAGTCCGGCCGAGGTTTCAACTACGGCCCCGAATGATGTGTGCAGGGTTCCTGGGTCACCAAACGGGCGACTCGGTACACCGGGCCACATGCCTACCGCATCACAGCCCACCCCTCGGGTCAGCGCTGCGCACAACCTCCAGCATACTACAAACACCAGAAACTACTTGCAACTCCTGGACAGAGGACAGGGGCGGTTAATAAGTCGAGAGAGTCAAATAAGGAGCCCAATGTGTGGTAGTAGCTGTCTTAAATCACACATACAGATCTCAGTTCCTAAGGACGGTTCCAATGAAACAACCCACCATGTACTCGTACATGGCCTCTCATCGATACCTTTTACCAAATCGTGTTCACACACTTAGCTCTCAACAGTAGGACAAGTTCACGCACCTCCAATTCATCCCCGATGAATCAGACCAGACTCAACTCTAAGCAGTAGCAGGCATGACAAACAAGCATGAACGAGTAGGCACATCAAGGCTCAAACAACTCCTACTCATGCTAGTGGGTTTCATCTATTTACTATGGCAATGACAGGTCATGCAGAGGAAAGGGGTTCAACTACCGCAGCATGTAACAGATGAATCGTTGTTGTCCTAATGCAGTAAAAGAGAGTGAGAGCGAGAGAGTGAGACTATATCGGAATGAACAAGGGGTTTTTTGCTTGCCTAGCACTTCTGAAGATAGTATAGTTCTTCATCGGTGTCATCGATCTCATCGTCGGAACCACGTCTACTGAGAGGGGACAAATACCGGTAACATAGAAGGAGCACAATCAATGAAGTGCAACAAGATGATGCATGATCATGGCATGGCAATATGCTGTGGTTTGAGCTAATGCAACTAGCAACAATTTAAATGAAGTTTGTTTGAATCCAAGATTCAAATTCAAACTTCGTGGATATGCAAATGCCATTTACTTGATTTGTCCTAAACAGAAGCCATAAGTTGTTCTAATGTGCATGGAAAGGTACAGATGGGTAGATTGGATTTTTCTGATAATTTTTCATATATAAATTATTTCATTTGGAGTTACGATTGAATTTCTATGAGTTTTAGAAGTTTTAACTATTTTCTAGGATTTCCTAGATTATTTTAAATACAGAAAATCACTTATTGTGTCAGCACTATGTCATGCTTGCGTCAGTAGTCAACACGGTCAGTCAGGTCAAACCTGACCAGTGGGGACCGCATGTCAGTGTCACAACTAGTTAACAAAGTTATTTAACACTAAGTTAAACCTAACACTAATTAGTCAAGGGCCTGTTCCCACACGTCAGTGAGCCAGGGGAGGTCAAACCCCTGGTCAACTGGGTCAAAATCGCCGGTGTTTAGGCGCCGGCGGGGTCAAAAGCGGCGGAGGCTCGGGCTTGCTCCTCGGGCGACCAAATGGATGGCGGAGAGCGGCTACGGGGAGTTGGAGCTCGCTCACATCCAGTGCAGCAAGCGGTAGCAGCTAGGGCAGCCGGAGACGATGGCCACGAGCTCGGCAGCGGCAGCCGGAGCTCGGGTGAGCTCGGGTTTGGTGCTAGGATGCACGGCAGGGGGCATGGAGAGGTACGGCCTCCTGCGGGTGTGGTGAGTGCGGTGACGCGCTCGGTTTTGAGCTTGGGTGGATGAGGGAGTCCTGGATTAGGTGGTCCTCGGGCGTCCGGGCTATGTGACATGGGCCGGACTGGTGGGCCGTGAAGATACAAGATAGAAGGCTTTCCCTTGTGCCCGGATGGGACTCTCCTTTGCGTGGATGGCAAGCTTGGCGTTCGGATATGAAGATTCCTTTCTCTGTAAACCGACTCTGTACAACCCTAGGCCCCTCCAATGTCTATATAAACCGGAGGGTTTAGTCCGTAGAGGTAATCATAATCATACAGGCTAGACGTCTAGGGCTTAGTCATTACGATCTCGAGGTAGATCAACTCTTGTAACCCCTATACTCATCAAAGTCAATCAAGCAGGAAGTAGGGTATTACCTACATTAAGAGGGCCCGAACCTGGGTAAATATCGTGTCCCTGTCTCCTGGTACCTTCGATCCTCAGATGCACAGTTCGGGACCCCCTACCCGAGATCTGCCAGTTTTGACACCGACATTGGTGCTTTCATTGAGAGTTCCAACTGCCAACTGCCGCTCTGGCCTTAGATCTGGAACAAACTGCTGGGTCCGAAGATGGGAGCGCGGAACCCACCGGACTCTCCACAATTATAGATCTCACTACCACAAATCCAGATAGGACTGTGTCATCGGGAGACCTGGAGCCTAGCCGGACTGCCCTCGTCACCGAAGGGCCGGACTCGTCCCCGGATCCTAACTCCAGACTCCCGAAGTTTTCAGCAAGCGGGCGCGACCCAGAGGCTTTTTCCTCACTTAGCGCCAAAGCCCTTGTCCCCCCGTGCAACCCTCGCCTTTAAGCAAGGCTCTGGACCTAATGCGATCCCTCGCTGTTACAGATGAATTGTTGCCAAACTGCCCCCAGTCCATGCTAGGGGCTAAGAGCAGGGAATTTTATGCCCCACCCACCACCCACTTCATAGCCACTGTCGAGGATCTAACCGACATGCTCGATTACGCCTCCAAAGACATCGACGGTATGGACGATGATGCCGGAGATGAGCAGGGCCAAAACCCGCCATTTATCAGACGATGGACGGCCACTTCCACATATGATGTGTACATGGTATACACACCCAAATAGGATGACGGCGATGGCGAGAAGGATCCGGTTGAGGACAGGCCTGCTGAAGCACCCCCGAAGCATCGACGTCAGCGGTGCCACTCAAAATCGCGTCGCAGGGAAGGGTGCGGCGGATGAGCATCACCTGGATCACGTTGGTGAGGCGGATGTTCTTCTCTATGATGCTTTTGATGCGCTTTTGCAACATCAACACCTCATCGGATGATCCCCAGTCTAGACCCTTGTTGGTCCACAATGCAACACTACAAAAAAATACACTTCCGTGTTGGTACGTGTTTGTCACAGTAGGTCACGTTTTTTGTCATGCATGTACATCCATGACAATTTTATGACAAAATCAAGATAGTCATACCTGTGTTGTCATAGAAGTGTTCCATGACATTACCAAAATTATCATCACGGAAGTGTCCACTTCCATGACAATAAATCGCGCATCATAGAAGTGCTTTCGTCAAGGGTGACCGACACGTGGCATCCACCGTAATGGAACGCCGTTAAGCTATTGGGTCCGGTTTTGGATCCGATAACCCGTTAACAGCCCGGACCACTGGGGATTTTCCACGTGTAAAATCATCATTGGCCAGAGGAAACACGTGTTGCCTCACCGTTGGGACAGATGTCATCCACTCATTGGACAGGAGGCGCCTATGATAGGTCGACATGTGGCGCGGCCCAACAGTGGCCCATTTCGGTGAAAAAGGTCGGCCCAGTAAAAATTAGTAGGGCGGCCCATATAAGGCCTACTTGTGTCAGGTCTGCTTAAGCCCTCGACCCATACGAGATGTGCCAATTCGGCCCGTCAACGACCCGTTAAAGATTTGACACCATTGCAGCCAGCGTTAGTTTGAGCCCGTTAACAGCCTGCTATATATTTGGGCTCAATATCGGCCCGATGAGATTTCGGTTTGTTATCAGCCCATTCAATGGATGGGCCAATTTTCAGGATGTACATCTTTTGGCCTTTTAGCGACCCATTTAAATGTTGGGCTAATTTCTGGCCCGGTGTGTCTTTCAGCCTATTGAGGGCCCATAAATCAGTTGGGCCATTTGTAGTCAGACCTGAGTTTCGGCCTTTTAGCGACCCATTTAAGTGTTGGGCCAATTTCCGGCCCGGTGTCTCTTTCAGCCTGTTTACGGCCCATAAATCAGTTGGTCCATTTGTAGTCAGACCTGAGTTTTGGCCTTTTAGCGACCCATTTAAGTGTTGGGCCAATTCCCGGCCCTGTGTGCCTTTCAGCCTGTTAACAGACCATAAATGAGTTGGGCCATTTGTAGTCGGACCTGAGTTTTAGCCTTTTAACGGCCCATGCCCTTCATGGTCCAATACCAGCCCGGTTTTTCTTTCGGCCTTCTAAAGGCCCACAACACAGTTGGGCCATTTACAATACGACCTAACTTTCGGCCTCTTAGCGGCCCATGCTCTTCATGGTCCAGTACAAGCCCGCTGTCTCTTTCGGCCTGTTAAAGGCCCACAGTATAGTTGGGCCATATGTAGCTCGAACTTAGTAACAGCCTGTTAACGGCCGTGAAATCAATTGGGCCCACCTATTGCCCGCTTTGATGTCGGCCTGTTAACTACCCGGGAGGTAAGAGGGCCGACCATTAACTTTCGGCCTAGTAACGGCCCATTAACTTAATGGGCCCACTAAAGTTCATACATGTCTTTAGGCCAAATTAGATAATTTGATCCCATTACGACGAGCAATTATGCACAGGACCAAAACCGATCAAGCAAAGGTATGGCATACAGGGGAAAACGTTGCACATCCAACATACATTACAGGAAATTACATCCACTAGGCAATCAAAGATTGATGCCAGTGCAAATAAATTAACAGAACCTAACGATCTACAACGTCACAATCTGCAACCTCAGCACGGATGACGCCCATAAGCATGTGGGCAAGTTCTTGCTGCTTTGCTACACTATCTCTGAAAACATTAATCAATTATTGTGTCGCACGACTCTGCACCTCTGATTCCTCCACCATTTCCATCATTGCTTCAGCCATTAATTGGTTCACAAACATACATTTTTTCCCTTGCATTCGAGATAGAGGATATTGAACAGATTCAGATGATGATTTTGGCAGGCTTGTATTATTGATAGTGGAGAGTGTCTCGACCACTGCATCATAACATAAATTAGGAGGGGAACCAAACAGATTAATCATGAGTTATTGGCATATTACCTGGCCTAGATTTATTGGAAAGAAACAATGGGGTTGCCTTGCTATTTTCAAAGTTTGTCTTCTTATCTTCAGCAGCCTGCATAAAATTAACACACTAGCCTTGCTATCGTTGGCCAAGTCAGATAATAGGAAAGCAACATTGACACAATGAACGTTTGGGCAACTGGCCTACACCAAATTAACACAATATGGCACAACTATCATCATCCAGGTAAGGTAATACGAAAGCAACATTAACATAATGAATGAATGGGCAACCAGAGCAGCACTACAATTCAGTAATGTGCATGATATGAGATAGTACACTCATGCAGCTCAGTATGCAAAACTACCAGGCAGTTTTCTTTACAAAAATCAACATTGGCGCCTTTAATATTTTGCTACAACTAATTTTAGATCAGATAAAGGTTGGATTCACGCCGATTAACAAAATACATGCTGATGTAAAATATAGTGATATACAACAGGTACTTACATCAGCATTAGAGCACAGAGAATTCCCGCAAGATATTTTCCTCAAATACAATCCCAATGAAGGAAGTCTTCTATCATTTAACCTTATTTTCTAAAAGAGAGATGGGTAAGAAACATGTAGAAAATATGATCATAATGCTATAAAATTTCATGATGCGAGGATACGCTCACGCTTCTTAGAATGGAGTTGACATTCTTTTGCTGGACTGGAGCAGACTAGTTCTTTGGCCACTGGAATCTGCTTATTATCAGCGGGAGTTGGGTTTCTCTGTGCTGGAGCAGTATCCATGAAAAATGGAGTTGGTTTATTATCTCCTGGCATTTGGGTCTTTTGCAAAGACCTAGTTTGTAACCCTTCAGATTCTAACATAGCCTTCTTCCCCTTGCATGCCTTATATAGAAGAATGGTGCTTCAATTATAAAACATGCTACAACAGAGATGGAATAGGCACTGAAGAATAGAAAGGCATGACATATTGACATGTATCCCCTCCATCCGGAAATAAATGGATGTGTCTAGGCATATTTCAGTTCTAGATACATCCAGTTTTATCCATTTCTGCAACATGTAATCCGGACGGAGGGAGTATGATGTAAGAGCTAGGGATACGACAGGACAACACAGTAAAAAAAATACTAAAAACCCACTGCAGAACCAAAGTATTCAAACCCACTGATATGAGATATTACACTCATGCAGCTCAGGATGCAAAACTACCAGGCAGTTTTCGTTACAAAAATCAACATTGTGGCCTTTAATCATACAATTTGCTACAACTAAATTTAGATCAGATAAAGGTTGGATTCACGCTGATTAACAAAATACATGCTGATGTAAAAATATAGTGATATACTGAAAGTGCGTTATATCGACTAGAGGGGGGTGAATAGGTGATTTTTATGAATTCTTCACTGAGGAATTTGCCGGTGAGGAAATTCCTTAGCGAAGAACTACTTGCAGCGGAATAAGTACTCAGAAGTAAGCATGACAGAATACACACGTAGCCATCATGATGAAATGAAGACAAACACAGAGTACAGAAAGCGTAAACATAGGATAACACAAGATGAAGACAAACAGACTGAAGAAATTGAATTGAGGAAATTGAGAAAGTCTTCGTCAAAGTCTTCAAACACAGATATGAACAATCACTCAACACAATAATGAAGAAATGAAAGAGTTGAGGAAATAGAACCAGTAAGGTTGGTGAAGACAATGATTTGCTAGACCAGTTCCAACTGCTGTCTCAGTTGTACGTCTGGTTGGAGCGGCTGAGTATTTAAACTCGAGGACACTCAGTCCTGGACACCCAGTCGCTGAGCACGCAGCTCAGGACACCAAGTCCTCACCGTATTCTCCTTGAATTAAGGTCAGACAGACCTCGTCCAATCATTCGTGGTAAGTCTTCAGGCGACTTCCAAACCTTCACAGACTTCGGTCACTCGGCGATCCACAATTGCTCTTGGATGCTCTAGATCATGACGCCTAACCATCTGGAAGAAGCACAGTCTTCAAAGGTAACAAACGTCGGATCCACGCAGGATCAATCTCTTTAGTGATGCTCAATCACTTTGGGTTTGTAGGTGTTTGGGTTTGGGTTTTTCCTCACTCGATGATTTTCGCTCAAAGTCCTTGGAGGATAGGTTGCTCTCAAATGACAAGTATTAGTTTCTCTCGAAGCAGCCAACCAGCTAGTGGTTGTAGGGGGCGGCTATTTATAGCCTAGGGAGCAGCCCGACATGATAAGACATAAATGCCCTTCGATGATATAACCGTTAGGTGGATAAGATATTTTGGGACAGCTGGCGCGCAGCACAGCAACGGTCGGAATTTTGACTCTCAAATTCCTCAGGGCTATCATGTTCCTCACTGTGTAGGCAATCCACACTAGCGAATTCCTAAATCCTCACCATAAGAACTTTGTCTCTGTCACTGAAGAAATTGACTGAACTGTATGAGATTTCCAATGGCTTCACTCGAATGGATTGGTAGGTGTAGGATTTTGAGTTGAGCATCACATGGAAATTTTTCCTTAGTATTTCCTCGCCCCCCTTTAACAGTACGGTGTTTCCTATGACTCAAGAAGGAGAAAAACAAAACTATGAAAACGAAAGTCTTCAAGCTTCATATTCCTTGCATGAATATCAAGTCTTCACGGACACACCAATTTCTTCACTTTCAAAGTCTTCATGAAAGTCTTCAGGAATACCAAAATCTTCAGTCGAAGATATTCATTTTTAGGGGTCGACTTTCTGTGTAAATATCAAACTCCTCATAGACTTATAGACCTGTGTACACTCATAAACACATTAGTCCTTAACCTATAACTCTTCAATACACCAAAATCACTAAGGGGCACTAGATGCACTTACAATCTCCCCCTTTTTGGTGATTGATGACAATATAGGTTAAGTTTTCAACGGGTATAAACATATGAAGTGTAAGTACTGATACTGAGGAATTTGATTGCAAGATATAGAAGAAATCCCCCTGAAGATGTGCATAGTGAGGAATTTGCTTTTGAAGCAATGCACACTTGAAGAGTTGAATCATGGAGATCTCCCCCTATATCTTGTAATTCATACATGCATTTCACATATAATATGAAGAATTTGAAATGCATGATGAAATATGGTGCCTGAAGAAATTCAGCATGCGTGCAATAATATTAACAAGGAACAACCATGCAGAATAACGCATCAAAAGTATCAGAGCATAGTGCATCAAAAGTATTAGAGCACCATCAGTTTTAAGATTACAACTCGATCCAATAAAAGTTTCAGAAGAGCGAGAGTTGTAACTTAGCAAAAAACCGCCCATATAATAGACCCGCTTGAAGACTAACTCAGATTTCTCCCCCTTTGTCATCGAATGACCAAAAAGATCGAAATTGAGGACTAACGTCCCTGAAGAATATCAAGTTGATGGAGGAGCGTCAGCGTTGTTTGGGTCGGTTGTTGTAGTAGGGCCTGCCGTACTGTCGTCCAAGTCTTCATTTTCATCAGTGTCGCGCGATGAAGAATAGGAGCTGGCCACCAAGGAAGGAACCTTGACCTTCTTGAATTTCTTCGGTGGAGGTGCAGACCAGTCAAATTCTTCCTTGAGACCCATTCTCTTCGGATCTTCTGTGCTATAGACATGAGATAGAACAGCCCAGGTACGATTGAAGGTTTCATGGAGGTGGTAGTGGTTTTTCTTCACTGCATTGTGTGTGGAGGTCATGTTGTGAAGAATTGAACGAAACTGACGCTTGACCCATTTATGATTGCGATCAACTTTCTGATGAAGACTGAGGAGTAACTCACGATCAGTCATCACCCTGGGTGCTGTGGCTTGAGGAATTTGCTTGGCAGAGGTGTTGGCGGCAGAGTCATGTGTGGCAGAGTCATCACTGGTGGAGTAGGATGCAGCCTTGCGAAATTGACCATCCAATGGATGAATGCCTTCATTTATCACAGCAGTTGCCTTGCCTTTGTCATCTACTGAGGAAAATGTCCGTTTGAGGACTTCAATTGGAGGCAAGTAGCTGCCGTGGTTCAGAGTATCAGCCTTGTAATTGAGTGAAGACCTTGTCCTGATGAACCTCATAATCCATGGTGCATAAGGCTTCAGCTCAAATGGTGACATAGCAATATCCACCAGAGTCCTCCTGAAGAAATCATGAAAGTTGACGGGAACGCCATGAATGATATTCAAAAACATATTCTTCATGATGCCAATGACTTCATCATCATTTGAGTCGTGGCCTTTGATAGGACTCATTGTCTTCGTCAAAATGCGATAGACAGTCCGTGGCACATACAGTAATTCCTTGACGAGGAATTTGGTTCGAGGGGCTTGTCCTGGCTTCAAGGGATTCATCAGCACTTGCATGTAATGATTTGTAAGCTCAGGTTCGTTGTAGATGCAACGAGCACCTTCAAGGGGAGGACTGAGTGGGAGGGCACAAAGCAATTCAGTTGCTGGTGCCTTGTAGTGAGTATTTTCTGACATCCAGTCCAGCACCCATGAGTTCACATCTTCAGAATTTCCTTTGATGTGCAGCGTTGCATAGAATTGAAGAATGAGTTCTTCATTCCAATCACAGATGTCAGTGCAGAAATTCAGCAATCCAGCATCGTTAAGAACACTGAGGACTGGCTCGAAGCCTGGCAGAGATTCCATGTCCACGTGAGGAATGTGTTCATGATCGAAGACTTTGTCTTTGTTAAATAGCACTGAGGAATAGAAATTGTCCTGACTAGCAGTCCAGAAACGCCTCTTCCTTATGCGAGCAGAATCATAGGGATTGTAGTCAGTGAAGAACACATGCTCGTTGAAGAAATCTTCAGCCTTGAACTTTTGCTTCTTTGAGAATGGATCCTTTGGCTTGGGCAGAGGAGTGTCAGTGAGTTGCATCACAACCTCAGGTATCGCAATCTTCGGTTCTTCAGGCTGAGGAATTTCTGGTTCCTCTTCAGTGGTAGTCTGCGTGTTCAAAGGATCAGCAGCAACAGTTTCTTCAGCACTAGTGGCTGGAATTTCTTCATGCACAGACGAGGTAGGATGAGTTTCTTCAGAGCCCATTTGAACGGTTGGTGCAGGGGACTGAGGTATTTGTTGTATTGGGGTGAAGAGTGGAGAATTGGGATGCTGACTTTCCCAAAAGTCATCATTCATCACAGGTGTAGTGCATCCAATATCCGCGTCTTCATCTTCAATTTCTTCAACGCCAGCCTCTTCAGCTGTGAACTGAGGCATTGGCGAGGAAGCAACAGGCATTGAAGGGATCGCATCCACTTCAATTTCTTCATCAATCTGCTCTGACGAAGCAGCAGAATGATTTTCTTCATCATATCTGCTAGGGATCACATATTTTTCACCAAAAGGAACAAGGTCCTTTGATGGCAGGGTAGAAATCGGAACAACATCAATTGGATTTTCAAGTGAGCTGGTCAGAGGCTTCATTTTCTTCGGAGCTGAAGAATCTGAAGTAGATGATGCTTTCCTTTTCTTCACTGCAGCTCTCTCTGCAGCCTTGTTCTTCCTCACATCTGATGCAGATGGAAGGGTAGGAGTTGGTGTAGGCGCAGTAGGAGCTGAGGAATCTGTCTGAATTTCCTCAGGCGCAACTGATGCAGTCGCCGTGACCTCTTCATTTTCTTCAGGCGCACCACTAGTGGATGCCCTGGCAATGTCTTCAGTGGCTGGAATGGAGTCATCAGCCCTAGAACTAGCATTTTCATCAGCAGCCTAAAAGTCATCAGCGGTGCTGGCATGTTCTTCAGTTTGCTGAGTAGAGGCTTCAGCTTGAGGAATTTCTTGTTTTGATGGGGCTGCAACATTGGTGAACTTCTCAGTCAGTTTAACGAACCTGACTTTGGCTCCTTGCTAATCAGCATAATAAGCATTGAAATCATCGCTAAGGGCTTTGATTTCAGACTGGATCTTGAGGAGTTCATCATTTGTCATTTTGACAACGTTTTTCCTCAGGAACTTCTCTTTCCTGAACTGAGCCTTCTTGATTTGTCTAGCCTTCTCAAATTTCCATTTCTCTTAAGTGATGAAATGGATCAGCATGTGACTTTGGCCAGGAGTCAAATGAAAATCAGGCATAGGAGTGTTTGGTTCCTTGTGCCAGAGATCAATGTAGTCGAGGATCGCCTTTGGATCCAAAAGCAGTGGCACATTTGTGCCTTTGGCTCTAGCGGCCCTTTCTTGCCTGTCTCTGATGATTTCTGCAAGTTCATCATCATCAGCTTCATCGTCAGATGGCACTTGGAAGGCAACCTGTTTCTTCTTTAGATTTGGCCGATGACCTCGACCAGCTGTTGCCTTTGTCTTCAGCAGAGTGGGGCCTGATGAAGAGTTTGGTGCAGCTGAGGAACTCGCTGAGACACCAGAGGCAATAGAGATGCCTGCAGTCCTTTGGCACGTGGCCAGATGTATAGGTGTTGAGGACTTTGCCGGAGCAACTAAGGACTTTGGGGGAGGAGTTGAGGACTTTGGAGGAGCAGGAGCAGCATGAGGAACTAGCTGTGAGGGCTTTGAAGAATCTGGCCATGAGGGCTTTGAAGATTCTGGCCGTGAGGGCATTGCTAAGGAACTTGGCCGTGAGGGCACAGTTGGTGAAGCACTTGGCTTGTGAGCGGGCTTCTTTGCCATTGATTTTCTAGGCCTGACAGAGGCCTCAGTGGCAGCAGCAAAAGCAGAGTCTTCATTGAATTTCCTCACTGCTTCTTTGGCTTGTCTTGCCAACTTGGCTTGGCGTTTGGCCCATTCTTCAGGGAAATCCTCACCACGCTTGATGCTGGTGGGGTCAGCTTCTTGGCTAGGTGCCAATGGAGCTCTTGGGCATGGAGGATTTAGTGCGAATTTCTTAATATACTTTGGAGTTACATATCTGTACTCCCTCCATTCTCTTGCCCATCTCCTTTCAATCCTCTGTATGCGCACCTTGCGCTGATTTTTGTTCTCCTTTCCGAACTTAGCCTCGTCAGGTGTGCAATAGTCAGCATAGATGTCCTCAGGTATTTCAAATGCAGTCATGACCTCAGGCCTCTTTCCTCCTTTCTGTGGTTTCTTACCATCTGCCATATTCTTCAGTTGAGGGATTTGAACAATCGAATTCTCTGAAGAAGTATGCAACTTTTCTTCGAGGAACGCTGCAAATGAGTTAAGTTGATGAGAACCTAGTGATTCATCAGCGGACATGAGTACTTGTGAACAGAGTATAGTTGCGAGGAATTTGAAGAGGTCATATGCGTTCTCAGAAGGTTTTCAAAAAGAACAAGTTTGAGGAATTTGACCAGATGAGTCTTGAAGAATTTCACTAAGCGTTCTTTGTCTTAGGTTCCAGAGTTGTATAGATTGAGGATCCACACAATTGAGGAATCTTGAAGATAAATGATGCTTAGAGAAACGAATCAAGAGCAGATGACTAGTGAGGTGTTTTGTGTGTGAGGATTTGAAGAATAAAACACCTTTGAAGATATTGTTGAGAAAATTTGAATCAAAGAGGGCAGTAAAAGTAACTTTTAATTACCCTGATGAAGAACACGACGAACTGAGAAGTGTAGATTTGAAGCTCGTCAGTTCAGATCTTCCACGCCCTAACTTGGCGGAGGAAGACAGCTACGGCGGCGGCGGAGTGAAGATTTCCGCGGCCGGCGCGAGTACGACGGCGACGAGGTCGAGGCAGTGAAGCTCTTCCTCACCGGCGACGATGGAGTAGCAGCGACGCTAGGGTTTGAGAAGCTCGAGTGAAGAGAGAGAGAGAGCGGTCGAGCGGAGTAAAGGAAGTGAGGAAGGGGTGAGGGGGGTATTTATAGTCGCAGTGGAAAACTGTTTGCCCGAAGATTTAGGACGAACGTGCCCCTGACCCTTCTCATTCGCTTGACATGTGTCACCCATGAATAGAAAAGTGGAGATCGTGGGTGAATGGATAATTCTATCGTGGGATACGGGACGGTTTGAGCGGAAAAACCGAAAATTTGGATAAGATAAGATTTTAAGCTTCGTTCGCAATTTCTTCAGCTGACAAGGACACAGTGAAGATTTTGAACGAGTTTCAAATAGAACGCACATGAAGAACTTGTGAATAGATTGGGTTGAGTATAGCATAGAGGGGAAATGGTCCGATCACATTCACTTAGCAGAAAATGCAACTTGAAGAAATAGCCATAAGTGAATGCTGTATAGGACATAAACTCATATATATAGCCAATGAAGAAAAACGACGGAAACAGTGAAGATTTTGCAAAATTGAAGAATTTGAAAAAAACTGAAGAATTTCAAAAATAAAGATTTTCAACTTTGGTGGTGGCGTGACCCACCGTATAAGAATGATGATTTCAGACACCGCGTACAATTGTCGTAGGGTTCTGAGAATCAAATTCTTCATTAATTTCTTCACACTTAGAGTGTTATTCTTCATTGATTGAAGAAAAACGTTTCTTCATGTGTTGCACATCTAAGTCATCAATTTTGCATATTAGTGTTAGGATGAGTGTCCTTTTTCAAAGAACACTGGAAGACTCTAAGATATTTAGCTCACACCGCAACTTGCTAAATCTCTTCTCATCCAAGGGCTTTGTGAAGATATCGGCTAGCTGTTCTTCAGTCTTCACATGATCAATAAAGATGTCGCCCTTCAACACATGATCGCAAAGAAAATGATGACGAATCTGAATGTGCTTTGTCTTCGAGTGCTGAACTGGGTTGTGAGCAATCTTGATGGCACTCTCATTTCCACAGTAGAGAGGCACATTCTTCACGTTGATGCCGTAGTCCTTGAGAGTTTGCTTCATCCACAGCAATTGAGCACAGCAAGAACCAGAAGCAATGTACTCAGCTTCCGCAGTAGACAGTGATACGCAGTTCCGTTTCTTCAAGGACCAACAGACCAAAGATCGTCCGAGGAAATGACAAGTACCAGATGTTGACTTGCGGTCCACACGATCACCAGCATAGTCAGAGTCAGAATATCCAACGATATCAAAAGTAGAGCCCTTGGGGTACCATAGTCCTAGTGTTGGTGTGTGAGCTAGATATCAAAGAATATGCTTCACAACCTTATGGTGTGATTCCTTCGGTGTAGCTTGAAATCGGGCACACATGCAAACACTAAGCATTATATCTGGCCTAGATGCACATAAGTACAATAAAGAACCAATCATGGAGTGGTATACCTTGTGATTGAAGTCAATATCATTGAGGGAGTCCCGGACTAGGGGGTGTCCGGATAGCCGAACTATCATCTTCGGCCGGACTCCTGGACTATGAAGATACAAGATTGAAGACTCCGTCCCGTGTCCGGATGGGACTTTCCTTGGTGTGGAAGGCAAGCCTGGCGATACAGATATGTAGATCTCCTACCATTGTAACCGACTCTGTGTAACCCTAACCCTCTTTGGTGCTTATATAAACCAGAGGGTTTTAGTCCATAGGACGAACAACAATCATACCATAGGCTAGCTTCTAGGGTTTAGCCTCTCTGATCTCGTGGTAGATCTACTCTTGTACTACCCATATCATCAATATCAATAAAGCAGGAGTAGGGTTTTACCTCCATCGAGAGGGCCCGAACCTGGGTAAAAACATCGTGTCCCTTGTCTCCTGTTACCATCCGCCTAGACGCACAGTTCGGGACCCCCTACCCAAGATGCGCCGGTTTTGACACTGACATTGGTGCTTTCATTGAGAGTTCCTCTGTGTCGTCATCTTTAGGCCCGATGGCTCCTTCGGTCATCAACAACGATGTGGTCTAGGGTGAGACTTTTCTCCCCGGACAGATCTTCGTATTCGGCGGCTTTGCACTGCGGGCCAATTCGCTTGGCCATCTGGAGCAGATTGAAAGCTACGCCCCTGGCCATCAGGTCAGATTTGGAAGTTTAAACTACACGGCAGACGCCCGCGGAGACTTGATCTTCAACAGGTTCGAGCCACAGCCAAGCGCGCCGCACTATCACGATGGGCATGATCTAGCTCTGCTGCCGGACAGTGCCCTGGAGGCCGCACAAGTGTCCACTCCGACCCTTAGCTCAGAGCCGACTATGCCGATCGAGGATGGGTGGCTGGACACCGCCTCGGGGGCTGCTATCTCTACGGCGGTTGAGCCGAACACCAACCCTGTCCTTTGTGAGCTCGTGACTCCAAGGCGCCGGACTCCTCTCTAGACCCCGAACCTTCCGCGCCCCTGCCAATCAAATCTGATTGGGCGCCAATCATGGAGTTCACTGCTATGGACATCTTTCAGCACTCGCCCTTTGGCGACATCCTGAATTCGCTAAAGTTTCTCTCTTTATCAGGAGAGCCCTGGCCGGATTATGGTCATAAAGGTTGGGATGCGGACGACGAAGAAATTCAAAGCCCACCACCACCCACTTCGTAGCCACTATCGATGACTTAACCGACATGCTTGACTTCGACTCTGAAGACATCGACGGTATGGACGACGATGCAGGAGACGACCAAGAACCAGCGCCTACAGGGCACTGGAAGGCCACCTCGTCATATGACATTTACATGTTGGACATCCCAAAAGATGGGAATGGCGATGGAACAGCGGAGGATGACCCCTCCAAGAAACAGCCTAAGCACCGACGTCGGTGTCAAAACCGGCGGATCTCGGGTAGGGGGTCCCGAACTATGCGTCTAGGCGGATGGTAACAGGAGACAAGGGACACGATGTTTTTACCCAGGTTCGGGCCCTCTCAATGGAGGTAAAACCCTACTCCTGCTTGATTGATATTGATGATATGGGTAGTACAAGAGTAGATCTACCACGAGATCAAGGAGGCTAAACCCTAGAAGCTAGCCTATGGTATGATTGTTGTTCGTCCTATGGACTAAAACCCTTCGGTTTATATAGACAACGGAGAGGGCTAGGGTTACACAGAGTCGGTTACAATGGTAGGAGATCTACATATCCGTATTGCCAAGCTTGCCTTCCATGCCAAGGAAAGTCCCATTCGGACACGGGACAAAGTCTTCAATCTGGTATCTTCATAGTCTTGGAGCCCGGCCAATGATGATAGTTCGGCTATCCGGACACCCCTAGTCCAGGACTCCCTTAGTAGCCCCTGAACCAGGCTTCAATGACGACGAGTCCGGCGCGCGTATTGTCTTCGGCATTGCAAGGCAGGTTCCTCCTCCGAATAATTCATAGAAGATTGTGAACACCAGGATAGTGTCCGGCTCTGCAAATTCCACACACCACTGTTGAGAGAATAATATTTACACAACTTCAATCTGCTGACGTATTTCGTAGCATGACGTCATGCCACGGCCAAGCCTTTACTCGAATCGTTTTTTTCATACCACCTCAGCGCATTTAGCGAAGCGGTTTCCTTGGCACGTCTTGTCGAAGCAGAGATTGTGTTCCCCTTATCCCGGGATTCCCATCAATACGGACGTGGGTAACCCAACCGCGCCATTGATTGCGGCGCTTGGGAGATAAGCGAGTTTTACCAGGCTGGTGGGGACACATAGTTTCGTCCTCCCATATATAAGTGGATAAGGATCCACCTTTTCACCTACGCCTTCTTCATCCTTTGCTTATCCATCTCCGCGCACTCGAGCTCCAGCGCCCAAGTCCGCACATCTCACCTCAACCCTCTCCAACCATGTCCGGAGCGGGAGGCAAGTGGATGGCCTCCTCCATTACGGAGGAGCACATCAAGAAGCTGCGCAATGCCGGATATTTATCCAGCGATATTGCGCACCGGCTCCTCGACGAGGGGCAACTCATCCCCACCCCCGGGCCCCATGAGAGGGTGGTATTCCTTCCCCATTTCCTCCGCGGACTGGGCTTCCCACTCCACCCCTTTGTCCGGGGGCTCATGTTCTACTATGGCCTGGATTTCCATGATCTGGCCCCGAATTTCATCCTCAACATCTTGGCGTTTATCGTCGTGTGCGAGGCCTTCCTCTGCATCCAGCCCCACTTCGGCTTGTGGCTAAGGACCTTCAATGTCAAGCCGAAGGTTGTGAAGGGCAGACAAGCGGAGTGCGGAGGCGCCATGGTGGGCAAGATGCCCAACGTCACTTGGCTCGAGGGTGCCTTCGTGGAAACCATCAAAGGGTGGCAATCGAGGAGGTTCTACATCACCGAGCCGCGTGACCCTGAATGGGCAGTGGCCCCCGAATTTAGATCTGGCATCCCCATGCGGCTTACTTCCTGGAAAGAGAAGGGCCTACTGTGGGGTAATTCGAAAGAGCTGACCGGACTCCAATCCTGTCTCCAAACCCAGGTGAACAAGAAGCTCAAGCTTGTCAACGTAATCCAGGTCATGCTCATCCGCCGGATTCTCCCCTGCCAACAGCGGGACTTCAACTTGTGGGAGTTCGATCCGGCACAGCACCAGACCTTGAGAGGGCTCTTTGACACTACATACGAAGAGGCATGGAGGGTGCTGTTCAAGGGCGCCGAGGCTCCCGCATCCGCTACCGAAGATCGCGGATTCAGCTCGCAGCGTCCGGCTGGCGAGGTAAGCCATGTTATCCTTTATGGGACACTTGCTTTTCATAGTTTGACTCTATGTGGGATCTAAACTCCCAATACCTTTAACAGGCCTGGCAGGAGACGTCCGGACAGGTTAACTATCCGGCTCCCCTCCCAGAAGACCCAGCGGATGCCCGTCTGACAGGGCTGCTGGTCTTGGCACCTTACGTAGTGCCGGAGAATAAGGCCAAGAAGAAGGCCACGGGAACCCGGAGGATTTCCCGACGTCAGGTGTTATCGGATTCATCCTCCGATGACTCCAAGGCTGACTCCTCCCACGAGGACGAGGAGGAGAAGAAAGAGGCCTCTCCCCTAGCGGGGGGAGAGAAGAAGAGGAAGGCCTCCCCAACGAGGGAGGCCGAAGGGTCCAAGAAGGGAAGGACCCTTCCCCCGGACTGTTCCGCCGACGTCGGCGACGACGACGAGGAGTGGCCCTCAAGGGCAAAGCCCCTGGCGAGATCGTAAGTATCCGGACTCCTGAATAACTCATAATTTTTCTTTTTGTCACATAGCATCTTTTAACGCCACATACAACCCTGTAGTCCGTCCAAGGACGATCTTCCCGCTTCGTCGAGCGGGTCCTTGGGTACGTCGGATGTGAATAGCACTTCACTTCCGGCCGCCTCCTCCCCCCCGTGACGCCGACGACGCCGAGGTGGGATCCCAGAAAGGGACCCACCAGGAGGAGCAGGCCCCGGAGGTGCCACAGGGCAACCTCCCGGACTTTGGACCGGACTCCGCACCGGAACCTGCAGTGGTTCTGGAGTCCGGCGGGCGGCCCCTTCGTAAGAAGGGCAATACTGTGACGCCAGGGGCCTCCGTCCAACCGGAGGCACCGGATAACTTGCTGGAGGCGCTCAACGGTGCTTCCATCGATGAGGAACACTGCACTGTCATGAGTGCGGTGATTCAGAAGGTTCAGCTCGCCAAAAGCGGGCTGACCAAAGCCTGCAGCAGCCTTCTAACAGGCTTTGAGGTAAGAATTTTAAGATATGTAAAATAGTACCACATAGACAGTAGCCCCTGATGCTCGGTTCGGTGTTCGGAAAGAAAGCTTGACTGAGGCTCTAAAAAGATATACGCAGGAGTCTTAACAAAAATATGTCAATATGGGAATGCAGGCTGCGCTGCTGACCTCTGCCGCACTGACTGCAGAGGTCAATGCCTTGAAGCGGAGCCTCGAGCGGTCCGAGAGCGAGCTCGGCCGTGCCAAGAAGCAGCTCGAGGACAAGGAAGGTGAGTAACACCTTATTAAAGCTGTACCTTACAGAAAAGGATTTGGTTGCAAGAGGAATGACAAGGATAACGTGGGTACTCCAGGGGCTACGAACGAGGTGGCGACCCTAAAGGAGGCGGTGTCTGTGGCCGACCGCAATGCGGCCGCGGAACACGCCGAGCGAGAGAAGCAGGAGGCGTGGGTGGCGGAGGTACGTCAAGAGCTCCAGGCTCTCGTGGAAAAACACGAGAGTTTGGAGCGTGACTCAAAGACTCGAGAGTCCGAGCTTGCGTCGGCTCTTGAGAGTGCCAAAGCCGCTAAGGCCGAAGCCCACAAGGCCCTCCAGGAAATCGAGGCATTGAAGAAAATAGCGGCGGGTAAGGCATTCTTCATGCAAAGCAAGCATGTAAAAGTGAATTACCTGTTACTTACCCGAATTCGGAGCTCTCCAGGAGCGTTCGCAGATCTGCCCCATAGCATGTCCGATGCTGCCGCTTTCTACAAAGCCGAGGAGGGGAGCTTGACGGAGAAGGTGTTCTGGTCTCAGTATGCTGAGGCCGGACATCCGGTGCCCCTTAGCGACCAGCTGAAGCAGCTGGTCGAGCTCCACAAGGTGTCCGAACAGGCCATGAAGGGCCTCATAGTTCGGCTATGGCCCAAAGAGGCCATGCCTGGGAGCTACTTTGGCCTGGTGCGGCGGTTGGTGGATGCTTGTCCATGGGTTGAAGTCATCAAGCACTCCGCCTGCATTGAAGGTGCCCGTCGGGCCCTTGCCCGTGCTAAAGTGCACTGGGGTAGGATGGACGCTGAGAAGCTTGTGACGGACGCGCCACCGCCGGGCAAGGAGTATCGCACGCCCGAGATGTATTATAAGGGTGTCCTGAAGGGTGCCCGCATTATTGCGGGTGAGTGCTCCAAAGATGTAATATTTGAGTAGACTCGCATTTTGTTATCCTGTGCGCTGAAAACTTTGTTCATATGCGCTAAGAAACGCTTGTTAATTTAAAATATTACCTTCTGTGCGGCCGTTTATCAAATCTGAGAGATGTCAAGTCATCGGCTTTAGCCCCCATGCCACAAGTGCTGGGGTGTTTGGAATAAACTTGAGCGCTCGTGTTCCCATTTTTGGGTCCATCTAGGGAGGTACTCAACACAACGAACGAGGCAACCGGACTTATAATGCTTGAACACTCTCACTTAGCCATAGAATTCTATAATTTTAAATTTCGGCGAAGCCCCTAGTGTTCGGAAGGCCGAATTCGGGGCGCTATCCACGCCTGGGCCGGACAAAGCCGGTTCCTCGCTCTAAGCAGCATAAGTCTTTAGGGACTCGAAAAAACCTCTCGAACAGCGACCGGCTCTCGCCCCATCATGACGGTCAGTTTTAGCTTTCTCCACTGAGGTGCTCGCCCAGCTCAACTGGGGCACAATCGCAGTGGTTCTCCCAGCACTACCTTAGCCGATATAACGGAACGTAAGGTACCAAAACATGGGAGACGGGCAAACCCAACTATTGACCCAAGACATGATTCGGAGCCGATACATATAATGCTATAAGTTCGGGGTGCCGCACTTGTGAAAGTGTTCGGACTTATCACACCACAATGTGGGGAACTTAAGCCCCTGGTGTATTTAGCCGTACCAAAGTGTACGGATGCAACATGTCATAAATGAACATATGTATAAGCAAGGAATGCAATTATAGGCAAAAAGCGATGCATTGTTTATTCAAAAAATACTGCCATGAATGCAGGACGATACAAATAGTGCGATAAGCAAGGGGTGGAACTATTTAGCATGTCCCCTTCCAGGGGTAGGCTGCGGAATGGTGTATAAACAGGTATAATGCTCGGAATGGAGACCACCTGGATACTCGTCGTGGCCTTTCTTCTTCCCTGGCTGTTGTATCGTGAGTCCGGCGGGTCTACTGCCGGACAGGGCCTCTGGTAAACGGAGTCCTGAGGAAAGAAAAAAAATAAAAAGAAAGATGATGACCTATTTGGGAGCCCCTGGTGTGGTTGAGCCGCACTCTGGGCCTGCCGTGGTCGTGCCCCTCCCCCTTTGCCCATGGTATTTCTAGAGCGTAGTGATGTTCGCGGAGTACTGGTTTTGCAATTTTGCAAGGGCTAGGGTTGGGGCCGCATTGCTACGCGTGCTCGGAACCTGCCAGGTGGTCTTGTTGTAGGTTACTCCGAGCGCATTTGATGGTGTCCGGTCGCTTAGCAGCCGGACTCGAGAATTGCCTTGAGAGGCAACTCTGAACCTCCGCCGTGAGGGCAGCTGTATGCTCCTCCGTTCGGAGAGAGTGTTCGGTGTTTCCGTTGACCGTGATGACTCCTAGAGGGCCTGGCATCTTGAGCTTGAGGTATGCGTAGTGTGGCACCGCATTGAATTTTGCAAACGCGGTTCGTCCGAGCAGTGCATGATAGCCGCTGCGGAACAGAACTATGTCGAAGATTAACCCCTCGCTTCAGAAGTTATCCGGGGATCCGAAGACCACTTCCAGTGTAACTGAGCCTGTACAATTGGCCTCTACACCTGGTATGACGCCTTTGAAGGTCGTCTTTGTGGGTTTAATCCTTGAGGGGTCTATGCCCATCTTGCGCACTGTATCCTGGTAAAGCAGGTTCAGGCTGCTGCCGCCGTCCATCAGGACTCTAGTGAGGTGAAACCCATCGATGATTGGGTCTAGAACCAATGCGGCGAACCCGCCATGGCAGATGCTGGTGGGGTGGTCCCTTCGATCAAAAGTGATCGGGCAAGAGGACCATAGATTGAACTTTGGGGCGACTGGCTCCACCGCATATACGTCCCTGAGTGCACGCTTCCGCTCCCTTTTGGGTATGTGGGTTGCGTATATCATGTTCATCATCCACACTTGTGGGGGGAAACCCTTCTGTCCTCTATTGTTCAGCGGCCGGGTCTCTTCCTCGTCATCGCTATGCAGCCCCTTGTCATTGTTTTCGGCAATTAACTTGCCTGCCTGCTTGAATACCCAACAATCCCTGTTGGTGTGATTAGCTGGCTTTTCGGGGGTGCCGTGTATCTGGCACGAGCGGTCGAGTATTCGGTCCAAATTGGACGGACCCGAAGTAGTTCTTTTGAATGGCTTTTTCCGCTGACTGGGTTTGGAGCCTATGAATCCGGCGTTGACTGCCGTATCCTCAGTATTATAGCCGTTAATGCGGCATTTGTGCTTGTTGCGAAGTGACCTGCCATTGCGGTCCTTGGTATCCGGACTGCCAGGATTTTTGTTGAGGTTGTTACTGCGGGCTAGCCAGCTGTCCTCTCCCGCGCAGAAGCGGGTCATGAGTGATGTGAGGGCGGCCATGGATTTTGGCTTTTCCTGTCCTAGGTGCCGGGCAAGCCACTCGTCGCGGATGTTGTGTTTGAAGGCTGCGAGGGCCTCCGCATCCGGACAGCCGACGTTTTGATTTTTCTTGGTTAAGAACCGTGTCCAGAATTGTCTGGCCGATTCGTCTGGCTGCTGAATTATGTGGCTTAGGTCATCAGCGTCTGGTGGTCGCACATATGTGCCCTGGAAGTTATCAAGGAATGTGGCTTCCAGGTCCTCCGAACACCCAATTGATTCTGTTGGCAAGCTGTTAAGCCAATGCCGAGCTGGTCCTATAAGCTTGAGTGGGAGGTATTTGATGGCGTGAAGATCATCACCGCGGGCCATGTGGATATGAAGGAGATAGTCTTCGATCCAAACCGCGGGGTCTGTTGTGCCATCATAGGATTCAATGTTCACGGGTTTAAACCCTTCGGGGATTTGATGATCCATTACTTCATCTGTGAAGCATAGTGGGTGTGCGGCGCCTCTATATTGGGCTATATCACGACGTAGCTCAAGCGAGCTTTGTCTACTGTGTTCGGCCCAGCCAGAATTGTTGTATCCGGCGCGACGGTTGTCGTCGCGTATCATGGGGGACCCATGCGATCCGTAGATCGATCTTGATTGTCTTGCCTTATCCTCCAATATGTCTCGCAAGTCCGACGCATTCCCCCGTGGCTTTGTACTTTTCGAGCGATGCCGGGGTATGGCTTTAGTGGAGGGCCTAGAGGCCTCTCTGTCGCGGCCACGAGGTGGCCGGTCGGTCGTATTGTGCGATGGTGATGTAGGTTTATATGCTTCTTCCTCTAATCGGGGCAGCAGCTTGCGTTTGGGGTAGCTTTTGGAGGGGCGTTCGAGTTCGTACTCTTCGGCCGCAAGGACTTCAGTCCATCTGTCGGCTAGCAAATCTTGGTCAGCTCTAAGCTGTTGCTGCTTTTTCTTGAGGCTGCTTGACGTGCCATAAGCTTGTGTTTAAAACGCTCTTGTTCGACGGGATCCTCAGGCACGACGAATTCGTCGTCGTCGAGGCTTGCCTCGTCTCCGGAGGGAGGCATGTAATTATCGTGCTCTACCTCTTTGTCTGCCGCTCTCTCATGAGGGCTGGCTTCTTCATCCTCCTGTGCTGAATCTTGCTGGAGGGGGTTGTCTTTGGCACTGTCCGGGGTGTTATTGTCTCCGGTGCCGGAATCTCCATTCTTGCTGTGGCGGGATTTAGAGCGGCGCCGCTGACGCCGGCGCTTAGGCTGTTTCTTGGAGGGGTCTTCCTCCGCTGTTCCATCATCATTCCCATCGTGGAGCTCTTGCCGCACCTCCGCCACCCGCGCCTCCTGCTTCTCTCGCTCGGTGCGTTCCGCGGCCGCATTGCTTTCGGCCTTGGACACCGCTTCCTTCAGGGTCGCCACTTCGTTCGTGGCCCATGCAATTTTCCCGTTATTCCTGTTATTTTTTGCAACCACATCTTTTATATACTTCCATAAGGTATTACTTACCTTCCTTGTCCTCGAGCTGCTTCTTGGCAATGCCGAGCTCGTTCTCGGACCGCTCGAGGCTCTGCTTAATTGCATTGACCTCCGCAGTAAGTGCGGCAGAGGTCAGCAGCGCAGCCTGCATTCCCATATTGACATTCTTATGTTAGACTCCTGCGTACATATTTTTAGATCCTCAATTCGGCTTTTCTTTCCGAACACCAAACTGAGCATCAGGGGCTACTGTCTATGCGATAATATTTTTACATATCTTAACTACATACCTCAAAGCCTGTTAGAAGGCTGGCACAGGCTTCAGTCAGCCCGCTCTTGGCAGACTAAACTTTCTGGATCACCACACTCGTAACAGTGCGGTGCTCCTCATTGATGGATGCGCCGTTAAGCGCCTCCAGCAAATTATCCGGCGCCTCCGGTTGGACGGAGGTCAACGGTGTCGCAGTCTCGCCCTTCTTACGAAGGGACCGCCCGCTGGACTCCGGAACCACTGAAGGTTCCGGTGTGGAGTCCGTCCCAGGGCCGAACTCAGAGCCCTTCGGGGTTTGATCCCCCTCGTGCCCAAAGTCCGAGAGGTTGCCTTGCGGCACCTCCGGGACCTCCTCCTCCTGGCTGGGCCCCTTTTGGGACCCCACCTCGGCGTCATCCGCAGTGCGAGGAGAGGAGACGGCCGGAAGTAAAGTGCTATTCACGTCCAATGATGCCAGGGAGCCTCTCGTTGAAGTGTCGAGCCCGTCCTTGGGCGCGCTGCAGGGTTATATTTGGCGTTAAGAGATTCTATGCGACAAATGAAACACCATGAGTTATTCTGGTATCCGGACACTTACGAAGTCGCCAGGGGCTTAGTCCTAGGTGGCCACTCCTCTTCATCGTCGTCGGCGTTGGTGGAGTAGTCCGGGGGGAGGGTCCTTCCCTTCTTGGACCCTTCGGCCTCCCCCATTGGGGCGGCCTTCCTTTTCTTCTCTCCCCCCGCTGGGGGAGAGGCCTCCTTTTCCTTCTCGCCTTCGCGGGAGGAGTCCTCTTAGGAGTCATCGGACGATGAGTCCGACAACACCTGGCGCCGGGAACTCTTTCGAGTTCCCATGGCCTTCTTCTTGGCCTTCTTCTCCGGCACCACATAAGGCGCCGGAGCCAGCAGCCTCGTTAATTGGGCATCCGCTGGGTCTTCTAGCAAGGGAGCCGGACAGTTAACCTGCCCGGACGACTTTTGCCAGGCCTGTCAAAGGTAAAGGGAGTTTTAGATCCCGCATAGAGTCAAACTATGAAAAACAAGTGTCCTATAAAGGGTAAAATAGCTTACCTCGCCGGCTTGACGCTGCGAGCTAAATCCGCGATCTTCGCTAGCGGATGCGGGAGCCTCGGCACCCTTCAACAGCACCTTCCAGACATCCTCGTACGTAGTATCGAAGAGCCTGCTCAAGGTTTGGTGTTGTGCCGGATCAAACTCCCACAAATTAAAGGCCCGTTGTTGGCACGGGAGGATCCGGCGGATGAGCATGACCTGGACTACGTTGACGAGCTTGATCTTCTTGTTCACAAGGTTTTGGTCGCAGGTTTCGAGTCCGGTCAGCTCTTCCGAATTACCCCATGTTAGGCCCTTCTCTTTCCAGGAGGTGAGCCGTGTGGGGATGCCAGATCGGAACTCGGGGGCCGCTGACCATTCAGGGTCGTGCAGCTCGGTGATGTAGAACCACCCCGATTGCCACCCTTTGATGGTTTCCACGAAGGAGCCCTCGAGCCATGTAACGTTGGGCATCTTGCCCACCATGGCGCCTCCACACTCTGCCTACTGGCCCCCCACTACCTTCGGCTTGACATTGAAGGTCTTCAGCCATAAGCCGAAGTGGGGCTTGATGCAGAGGAAGGCCTTGCACACGATAATGAACGCCGAGATGTTGAGACGAAATTCGGGGCCAGATCGTGGAAATCCAGGCCATAGTAGAACATGAGCCCCCCGGACAAACGGGTGAAGTGGAAAACCTAGTCCGCGGAGGAAGTGGGTGAGAAACACCACCCTCTCATGGGGCCCGGGGGTGGGGATGATCTGCCCCTTGTCGGGGAGCCGATGTGCGATGTCGCTGGACAAGTATCCGGCCTTCCGCAGCCTCTTGATGTGCCCCTCCATGACGGAGGAGGCCATCCACTTGCCTCCCGCTCCGGACATGGCTGGGGAAGGTTGAGGCAAGATGTGCGGACTTGGGCGCTGGAGCTCGAGTGCACGGAAATGGATAAGGAAAGGAGGAAGAAGGCGTAGGTAAAAAGGTGGATCCTTATCCCCTTATATGGACGGACGAAACTATGCGTCCCCACCAGCCTGGTAAAACTCGCTTATCTCCCAAGCACCATAATCAATGGCGCGGTTGGGTTACCCACGCCCGTATTGATGAGAATCCCGAAATAAGGGGACACGATCTCTGCTTTGACAAGACGTGCCAAGGAAACCGCCTCGCTAAACGCGCTAAGGTGGAACAGTAAAAACGATTCGAATAAAGGCTTGGCCGTGGTGCGGTGTCACGCTAAGACATACGTCAGCGGATTGAACTTGTGTAAATATTATTCTCTCTACGGTGGTATGTGGAACTTATTTTGCAGAGCCGGACACTATCCTTGTGTTCAAAATCTTATATGAAGTATTCGGAGGAGGAACCCACCTTGCAATGCCGAAGACAATATGCGTGCCGGACTCGTCGTCATTGAAGCCTGGTTCAGGGGCAACTGAGGGAGTCCCGGACTAGGGGTGTCCGGATAGCCGAACTATCATCTTCGGCCGGACTCCTGGACTATGAAGATACAAGATTGAAGACTCCGTCCCGTGTCCGGATGGGACTTTCCTTGGTGTGGAAGGCAAGCTTGGCGATACGGATATGTAGATCTCCTACCATTGTAATCGACTCTGTGTAACCCTAACCCTCTTCTGTGCTTATATAAACCGGAGGGTTTTAGTCCGTAGGACGAACAACAATCATACCATAAGCTAGCTTCTAGGGTTTAGCCTCTTTGATCTCGTGGTAGATCTACTCTTGTACTACCCATATCATCAATATCAATCAAGCAGGAGTAGGGTTTTACCTCCATCGAGAGGGCCCGAACCTGGGTAAAAACATTGTGTCCCTTGTCTCCTGTTACCATCCGCCTAGACGCACAGTTCGGGACCCATTACCCGAGATCCGCCAGTTTTGACACCGACAATCATTTTCATCAGTGCATAGATGGCCATTTGTGGGCATAGGAATTTTGACTCCTTTGCAATCTTGTATGCCGAATTTCCTCAGAACATCCTTGAGGTATTTCTCCTGAGATATGAATATGCCATTGTGCTGTTGACGAATTTGAAGACCTAAAAAGAATTTCAACTCTCCCATCATAGACATTTGATATTCTTCACTCATCATATAGGCAAATTCATCACTATAATGTTGGTCAGTACAGCCAAAGATAATATCATCAACGTATATTTGGCACACAAACAGTTCACCATCATAAGATTTATTAAAGAGAGTAGGGTCGAGTGAACCGGGTGTGAAGCCATTCTTCATGAAGAATTCCTTCAAAGTATCATACCACGCCCGAGGGGCCTGCTTGAGGCCATAGAGGGCCTTGTTGAGTCTGAAGACTTTGTCAGGATTCTTTGGATCTTCAAAACCTGGGGGTTGAGCAACATATACTTCTTCTTCAAGCTTACCATTGAGGAATGCACTTTTCTCATCCATTTGATATAAAGTGATATTATGATGGTTAGCATAAGCAAGTAATATGCGAATAGCCTCAAGTCTAGCAACAAGTGCAAAAGTTTCATCGAAATCAATTCCTTCAACTTGTGTGTAGCCTTGAGCTACAAGTCGTGCCTTATTCCTCACCACAAGGCCATTTTCATCTTGCTTGTTGCGGTAGATCCACTTTGTGCCAATGATATTATGCTTGCGAGGATCTGGACGTTTGACCAGTTCCCAGACATTGTTGAGCTCGAACTAATGTAATTCTTCTTGCATGGCCTGAATCCACTCAGGCTCTAGAAATGCTTCATCTACCTTAGTGGGATCTGTGATGGAGACAAAAGCATAGTGCCCACAAAATTTAGATAAATGTGAAGCTTTTGAGCGGGTGAGAGGACCTAGTGCTTCAATGTCATCGATGATCTTTTCAACTTGCACTTCTTTTGCAACGCGAGGATGAGCTGGTTGTCGTCGAGGAACTTGATCAGCATTTTCTTCAGCACCATTTTCTTCAGCATTTTCCTCACGTGCATTAGCTCGACGATCTTCGCGTTCTGGAATGAGTTCTTCAGTAGATTCTTCGGTAGGAATGACATCCTCAGTAGCCTTGAACTTGATAGAATCCTCAGGTGCTGGTTCATCTATCACAGAAGGTAGGTGCTCTCTTTGCGAGCCATTAGTTTCATCAAACCGCACATCTACAGTTTTAACAACCTTGTGAAGAGCGTTGTTGAAGACTCTGTAGGTGTGCGAGTCCTTTTCGTAACCAAGCATAAAACCTTCATGTGCTTTCGGTGCGAATTTAGCATTATGATGAGGATCCCTAATCCAACATTTAGCACCGAAGACTTTGAAATAACTCACATTGGGTTTCTTGTCAGTGAGGAGTTCATAGGCAGTGTTCTTGAAGAATTTGTGAAGATATACTCTGTTGATGATGTGGCACGCGGTATCAATTTCATCAATCCAAAAACGACGAGGCGTTTTGTATTCATCAAGCATAGGGCGAGCCATCTCAACAAGAGTTCTGTTCTTGCGCTCCATGACGCCATTTTGCTGAGGAGTATAAGGAGCAGATAACTCATGAGTAATACCAAGTTCATCAAGATAGTCATTAAGACCGGAATTCTTGAACTCAGTTCCATTGTCACTCCTGATGTGCTTGATCTTCACACCAAAGTTGGTTGAAGCTCTCGAGGAAAATCGTTTGAAGACTTCCTGCACTTCATGTTTGTAAGTGACAATGTGTACCCATGTGTAACGAGAGTAATCATCAAAAATAACAAAGCCATATAGAGATGCATCATTAGTGACTGTTGAGTAATGATTAGGACCAAAGAGGTCCATGTGAAGCAATTTGAATGCATGAGTAGTGGTCATGATAGTCTTTGCTGGATGCTTGGCCTTGGTCATTTTTCCAGCTTCACATGCACCACACAAGTGATCCTTGAGGAATTTGACATTCTCAATGCCAATGACATGCTTCTTCTTCGCAAGCGTGTGCAAATTCCTCATGCCCGAGTGGCCAAGTCGTCGATGCCATAGCCAGCCTTCTGAAGCTTTTGCCAGTAAGCACACGGCTGGTTGTGGTCCTGTAGAGAAATCAACAATATACAGATCTCCTCTCCTAAAGCCTTCGAAGACTTTGGAATGGTCAGCTTCCATGATCACAACACAACAATATCTTCCAAAGACAACAACCATATCGAGATCACAAAGCATTGAGACAGACATGAGGTTGTATCCTAAGGACTTGACAAGCATGACTTTGTCCATGTGTCGATCCTTTGAGATCGCAACCTTACCTAGACCCAATACCTGACTTTTGCCTTTGTCAGTGAAGATGATATGCTTCAGATGTGACGGTGTTAAGGGAGCATCCATCAATAGGTTCTTGTCACCAGTCATGTGATTTGTACATCCACTATCAAGGACCCACTCGTTTGCTTTGGGCTGATCATCCTGCAGATGAATTAGTGCATCTTACGAACTCATATACTTCATCAGTGAAGAATATGACGTCAATTTCATCAGTTCAATTTCATCAAGCAATAGCACAGATAACCAGTGTGAGGACGTTTGAAATGAAAGTTCATTTCATCATGATTCGCGTGCGTCCTTTCAGGCAGTTTGTCAGGCCCCCAGCAAATTCTTCAGACGTTAAAGCACGTCTGGAGACCTGACCCTGCGGAAGAAGTTAGTTATTTTTCTTCACCACCCACATCTGAAGGGGTGGCAAAGAATTCATCACTCTGCGAGCAACATATGAGAACGGTGGCATAGAAGCTAGTCCACTTCATTTCACATAAGAGGGGTTAGGGTAAGCATATGAATAAGAAGAGAAATTCTTCGAGGACTTATGAACATAATGATTTGAAGAATAATGCGCATATTCATAGCCCTTAGCTCTACCCTGCGAAACAGAAGGGTTAGCACGATGTTCATATGAGGACTTTGATCCATTTGTGGAATTTGATCTACGTGAGGAATTTTGTCCGTATGAGGACTTGGATCCATATGAAGAGTTTGGTCCATATGAAGAGTTTGATCTGGGGTTCCTATTCTTCACTGGTGGTGTCATGAGGACATTCACCTGAAGACTTTCAACGTAACTTTTGGGAACCCAGATTTTCTTCATAGGGGAAACGTTCCTGCAGTTAGTGCCAACATATCTAGCAAATACTTCACCATTCTGATTTTTGAACAGTTTATAGTTGGAGTCAAATGACTCATCAGAAGAATGAGGAGATTCACATGTAAATCCAGATAAGTTAGATGGATCAACTGGAGGTCCCTTTGCAGCAACCCATGAGGTTTTGGGGTACTGCTCAGGCTTCCAATATGTTCCATCAGCATTGAGTTTCCTCTCAAAAGCAATACCCTCTTTCCTAGGGTTTCTGTTGAGGATCTGCTTTTTAAGCACATCACAAAGAGTCTGATGCCCTTTGAGGCTTTTGTACATGCCTGTCATATACAATTCCTTCAGCCCTGCATCGTCAGTGATACTAGCAATGTCCTCAGATGAGGAATTAGTGATAGCAGAGGCAGGTGAAGAATTTGTAACATTTGAAGCATTTGAACATCCAGGTGAAGAATTAGCAGATTCACGTTCAATGCACTTTAAGCATGGAGGATCAAATTCTTCCCGAGTAGCGCTGATTTGTTGAGCAAGTAATGAATCGCGCTCCTTCTGAAGATCTTTCATAACTCACTCTTAGCTTCTCAAGATCTTGCTTTCTTTAAAGAAATTCATAAGAAAGCTTCTCGTGATCAGATAAGAGAGTTTTATGATGACTTTGAAGGTTGTCAAACTTAGACTGAAGTCTCTGAAGATTTTCAGTTAAGTCTTTAGTGCAGTCCATTTCATCACCCAACTTATCATCACTTTTGTCTAGCATGTTTTGAAGGTTTTCAATAGCCTTTTGTTGTTTCACAACAATCTTAGCAAGTCTAGAGTAGCTAGGCTTAAGATTTTCATCAGATTCATCCTCACTTGATTCAGAGGAGGGGTATTTAGTTACCTTAGTAGCCTTTGCCATGAAGCAATAGGTGGGAGCATAGTCGTCATTGCCTTCATCAGCGTTGTTGGTGTTGCCATTTTCTTCAGAGTTGAAGATAGACTTGCTGACAAATGCGGTAGCAAGAGCTAGACTTGCCACACCTGACTCAGACTCCTCGGATGCCTCCTCTTCCTCATGATCCTCAGATTCAGCCTCATAACCCATTTCCTTGCCAATGAATGCTCGAGCCTTCTTGGAGCTGCTCTTCTTGCGGGATGAAGACTTTGAGGATTTTGATGATGAAGACTTTGAAGATTTCTTCTTCTTCTTGGCATCATCAGAACTATAATCCTTGTATTTCTTCTTCTTTAATTCCCTCTCCCACTAAGGATAATCTTGAATCTAGTGACCAGGCTTCTTGCATTTGTGGCATAGCCTTCTCTTATAGTCACTTGATGAGGAATCACTGCTCCTTGAAGATTTTCCAAAGCGACCACGTCTTGAGAATTTTTGGAACTTCTTCACGAGCAGTGCTAGCTCCTGGCTCAATTCTTCAGGATCACCAAGGCTACTACCAGAATCTTCACATTCAGATTCAGATACTGCCTTGGCCTTCAGGGCACGTGTTTTGCCATAGCTTGAACCATATAGATCTCTCTTTTCAGCAAGCTGGAACTCATGAGTATTTAGCCTCTCGAGGATATCAGCGGGATCTAGTGACTTGTAATCAGCACGCTCTTGAATCATCAGTGCCAGAGTGTCAAATGAAGAATCGAGTGATCTCAGCAATTTCTTCACCACCTCATGGTCGGTGATGTCAGTGGCACCGAGCGGTTGAAGCTCATTTGAGATATCAATGAGGCGATCGAAGGTTTGCTGAACATTTTCATTGTCGAGTCTTTTGAAGCGGTTGAAGAGATTGCGAAGAACGTCAACACGAGAGTCACGTTGAGTTGAGACTCCTTCGTTTACTTTGGAGAGCCTATCCCAGATAAGCTTAGCAGTTTCCAAAGCACTCACTCTACCATACTGCCCTTTACTCGAATGACCACATATGATAATCTTCGCTTGAGAATCGAGTTGCTTGAATCTCTTCACATCAACAACATTCAGGGAAGGTGTGACTGAGGGAACACCATTTTCCACAACGTACCAGAGATCGTTGTCAATTGCCTCAAGATGCATTCGCATCTTATTCTTCCAGTAGGGGTAGACCGTGCCATCGAAGGTAGGACACCTAGCAGAGACCTTGATCATACCTGTGGTCGACATAATTAGAACTCCAGGTGGTTAAACCAAAATCACCCAGAACAAGGGAGTACCTTGCTCTGATACCAATTGAAAGTGCGTTATATTGACTAGAGGGGGGGGGGTGAATAGGCGATTTTTATGAATTCTTCACTGAGGAATTTGCCGGTGAGGAAATTCCTTAGCGAAGAACTACTTGCAGCGGAATAAGTACTTAGAAGTAAGCATGACAGAATACACACGTAGTCATCATGATGAAATGCAGACAAACACAGAGTACAGAAAGCGTAAACACAGGATAACACAAGATGAAGACAAACAGACTAAAGAAATTGAACTGAGGAAATTGAGAAAGTCTTCAGTCAAAGTCTTCAAACACAGATATGAACAATCACTCAACACAGTAATGAAGAAATGAAAGAGTTGAGGAAATAGAACCAGTAAGGTTGGTGAAGACAATGATTTGGTAGACCAGTTCCAACTGTTGTCTCAGTTGTACGTCTGGTTGGAGCGGCTGAGTATTTAAACTCGAGGACACTCAGTCCTGGACACCCAGTCGCTGAGCACACAGCTTAGGACACCAAGTCCTCACCGTATTATCCTTGAACTAAGGTCACACAAACCTCGTCCAATCGCTCGTGGTAAGTCTTCAGGCGACTTCCAAACCTTCACAGACTTCGGTCACTCGGCGATCCACAATTCCTCTTGGATGCTCTAGACCATGATGCCTAACCATCTGGAAGAAGCACAGTCTTCAAAGGTAACAAGCATCGGATCCACGCAGGATCAATCTCTTCAGTGATGCTCAATCACTTTGAGTTTATAGGTGTTTGGGTTTGGGTTTTTCCTCACTCGATGATTTTTGCTCAAAGTCCTCGGAGGATGGGTTGCTCTCAAATGACAAGTGTCAGTTTCTCTCGGAGCAGCCAACTAGCTAGTGGTTGTAGGGGGCGGCTATTTATAGCCTAGGGAGCAGCCCGACATGATAAGACATAAATACCCTTTGATGATATGACCGTTAGGTGGACAAGATATTTTGGGACAGCTGGCGCGCAGCACAGCAACGGTCGGAATTTTGACTCTCAAATTCCTTAGGGCTATCATGTTCCTCACTGTGTAGGCAATCCGCACTGGCGAATTCCTAACTCCTCAGTCAGAACAAATTCCTCAGCGACCAGAAGAACTTCGTCTCTGTCACTGAAGAAATTGAATGAACTGTATGAGATTTCCAATGGCTTCACTCGAAGGGATTGGTAGGTGTAGGATTTTGAGTTGAGCATCACATGGAAATTTTTCCTTAGTATTTCCTCGACCCCCTTTAACAGTACGGTGTTTCCTATGACTCAAGAAGGAGAAAAACAAAACTATGAAAACGAAAGTCTTCAAGCTTCATATTCTTTGCATGAATATCAAGTCTTCACGGACACACCAATTTCTTCACTTTCAAAGTCTTCATGAAAGTCTTCAAGAATACCAAAATCTTCAGTCAAAGATATTCATTTTTAGGGGTCGACTTTCTCTGTAAATATCAAACTCCTCATAGACTTATAGACCTATGTACACTCATAAACACATTAGTCCCTTAACCTATAAGTCTTTAATACACCAAAATCACTAAGGGGCACTAGATGCACTTACATATACAACAGGTACTTACATCAGCATTGGAGCACAGAGAATTCCTGCAAGAATCTTTCCTCACAGACGATACCAGTGCAGAAATTCTTCTATCTGTTAAGCTTATTTTCTGAAAGAGAGATGGGTAAGAAACATATAGAAAATATGATCAGCATGCTATAAAATTTCATGATGCAAGGATATGCACACGCTTCTTAGAATGGAGTTGACATATTTTTGCTGGACTGGAGCGAACTAGTTCTTTGGCCACTAGAATCTGCTTATTATCAGTAGGAGTTGGGTTTCTCTGTGCCGGAGCAGTATCTATAAAAACTGGAGTTGGTTTATTATCTCCTAGCGTTTGGATCTTTTGCAAAGGCCTTGTTTGTAACCCTTCAGATTCTAACATAGTCGTCTTCCCCTTGCATGCCTTGTATAGAAGAATGGTGCTTTAATTATAAAACATGCTACATCAGAGAGATGGAATAGGTACTGAAGAATAGAAAGGCATGACATATTGACATGTATTCCCTCCATTCGGAAAAAAATGGATGGGTCTAGCCGTATTTCAGTTCTAGATACATCCTTTTTTATCCATTTCAGCAACATGTAATCCGGACGGAGGGAGTATGGTGTAAGAGCTAGGGATACGACAGAACAACACAGTAAAAAACACTAGTTGAATGTAAAACTATATGCTAGCGGAATATATACAGAAAAAACTAAGGCAACATACACGTGTGTGATTGGAAAATAAGATGGCATTGCAACAGAGCACTAGAACAACACATCAATGTAAAAAAACATGGTATGGTAGACAGATGAAGTACATACTGGCGAATAACAATGCATAAGATATTCATAAGTATGATGTCCAAATTAAGCATATGGAATTGCGATAGAGTAGAATGACAGTACTTGAATTTGAAAACATGTTATCATGAATGGAATAGGTACTGAAAAACAGGAAGGCATGACATATTTACATGCATGATCAGCATGCTAAGCACATGGCATTGCAACCGAGTAGATAAACTCCAGGACATTATATGCATGTTGTACCCATATCACAGGCCAAGTTAGAGCAAGGACCTTGTGGGGTGAAGAGGATTCATCATCTTTCTGCAAGTCTTCTGAAGAACTGCCTTTACATGTTCCATCATATTGGGTATCATTGACATCAAGTTTATTGGCCTTTACATTGCTCCGTGAAGTTCTTGTGGATATATCAATGTGTGCAATTATATCTGACATGCAGGGAAGACAACTAGTAGTTAGATTTATGTAATGAGTGCCTGTAGGAGATGACATAAATAGTAGGACTGGGGTTAACTAGCAGAAACAGGTCTCAAAAACTAAAGGGAGAACACAGATGAAAGCTACAGAATATGTATCGTTTGTACTCGAGATTAACTAGGTGGCACACAAAAGTATTAAATAACAACATAGGTAATACTAGAAGTGGTATAATACTATAATCACCAGCCTGTGGGATAGCATTGGCTGATGGATGATAACTATGGAACAACGTTACCTAAAGAACAAGTATCTTAGCTGAACTATGGAACAACGTTAACTCCTGAACAAGACCCGTAAGAGATCAACATGAATATACAGTGAAATGTGATAATCTATTTTCCATGCTTAGATGAATAACAAAGCCATAAATGTTGCACACAATTAAGATGAGGGTACAACCTATCTGGCCGCCATCCATAGGAGTGAGCATCATGTGCTGACTTGTCGATGGCCCTGCAGTTGTTGTGGCTGTCCATGTCGGGCACGCACATTCGATGCAGGGAACTATTGAGTGGGGACTATAGCTCCCTTCTGGTGTATGCTTCCCTTTTTGGAGCAGCTACGGTGAGTCGGAATACGGTGTGGCTGAAGATGCAGATAACACATAATGTTAAGAACTACATATCTCTTTGATCTGAAGAAATACACTAAGAGATCAACAGCAAGGTACGAGAGTGGTCACACGTCTGTTGACTGAAGACTAAATTGGGGTCACACGATTTTATTTTATTTTGGTATTGTCCGATCTACGCCGGATGGCTTGATGGCCGTCTTGTGCCTCCCAGCTGACAATGTTCAGAATCTTCCCCGAAGAGCCAGCGACCAATGGTAGAGCAGCCTGCCTCCGCCGTCTGTGGCCCCGACCAAAACCCCGCTCCCCGCCCCACCGCACTGCCGTGGTTGCACCGCCCTTGGGCCAATCCACAAAGACTCCCTGTCAGTGTCAAAACCGGCAGATCTCGGGTAGGGGGTCCCGAACTGTGCGTCTAGGCGGATGGTAACAGGAGACGAGGGACACGATGTTTTTACCCAGGTTCGGGCCCTCTTGATGGAGGTAAAACCCTACGTCCTGCTTGATTAATATTGATGATATGGGTAGTACAAGAGTGGATCTACCACGAGATCAAGGAGGCTAAACCCTAGAAGCTAGCCTATGGTATGATTGTTGTAATGTATGTTGTGTCCTACGGACTAAAGCCCTCCGGTTTATATAGACACCGGAGGAGGCTAGGGTTACACAGAGTCGGTTACAATGATAGGAGATCTACATATCTGTATCGCCAAGCTTGCCTTCCACGCCAAGGAAAGTCCCATCCAGACACGGGACAGAGTCTTCAATCTTGTATCTTTGTAGTCTTGGAGTCCGGCGGACGATGATAGTCCGGCTGTCCGGACACCCCCTAGTCCAGGACTCCCTCAGTAGCCCCTGAACCAGGCTTCAATGACGATAAGTCCGGCGCGCATAATGTTCGGCATTGCAAGGCGGGTTCCTCCCTTGAATAATCCAGAGAAGATCATGAACACCAGGATAGTGTCCGGCTCTGCAAAATAAATTCCACATTCCACCGTAGAGAGAATAAAATGTGCACCAGTCCAATCTGCTGACGTATTATGCGGCGTGACATCACACCGCTACCAAGCCTTTGTTTGAATCGTTTTTTACTATACCACCTCGGCACGTTTAGCGAAACGGTTTCCTTGGCACGTCTTGTCGAAGCAGAGATCGTGTTCCCCTTATTCCGGGATTCTCATCAATACGGACGTGGGTAACCCAACCGCGCCATTGATGGTGGCGCTTGGGAGATAAGCGAGTTTTATCAGGCCAGCGGGACGCATTTTCGTCCGCCTATATATAAGGGATAAGGATTTACCTTCTCACCTACGCCTTCTTCCTCCTTTGCCTATCCACCTCCGCGCACTCAAGCTCCAACGCCCAAGCTCGCGCATCTCGCCTCGACCTTCTCCGAATATGTCCGGAGCGGGAGGAAAATGGTTGGCCTCCACCGTTAAGGAGGAGCACATCACCAGACTGCGGAGCGCCGGATATCTTTCCGGCGATATCGCGCATCGGCTGCCCGACGAGGGGCAGCTCGTCCCTACCCCCGGGCCTCACGAGAGGGTCGTCTTCCTTCCCCACTTCCTCCGCGGACTGGGCTTTCCGCTCCATCCATTCGTCCGGGGGCTCATGTTCTATTACGGCCTGGATTTCCACGATCTGGCGCCGAACTTCATCCTCAACATCTCGGCGTTCATCGTCATGTGTGAGGCCTTCCTCTGCATCCGGCCCCACTTCAGCCTGTGGCTCAAGACCTTCAACGTCAAGCCGAAGGTTGTGAAGGGCACGCAAGCGGAATGCGGAGGCGCCATGTTGGGTAAATTACCCAACTTCCTTTGGCTTGAAGGGGCCTTTGTGGACTCCGTCAAGGGGTGGCAATCGGGGTGGTTCTACATCACCGAGCCGCGCAAGCCCACATGGGCGGCGGCCCCCGAGTTTAGATCTGGCGTCCCCATGCAGCTCACCTCCTGGAAAGAGAAGGGCTTGCTATGGGGCGATCCGAAGAAGGTGACTGGACTCCGAACCTGCATCCAGAAGCTGGTGAGCAATAAGCTCAGGCTCGTTGACGTGGTCCAAGTCATGCTCATCCGCCGGATTCTCCCATGCCAAGAACGGGCATTCAATCTGTGGGAGTTCAATCCGTTGCAGCACCAGGCGCTGAGCGGGCTCTTCGATACGACGTTCGAAGGCGCCTGGAGGGTGCTGTTTAAGGGCGCCGAAGCCCCCGCATCCGCGACGGAAGATCACGGATTCAGCTCGCAGTATCCAACTGACGAGGTAAGTGATTCAACCCCATTACGGGACACTTTGTAGTAATCGAATTGATTATAAGAGGGTTTCATCCCTTCCTTTCCTTTGACAGGAATGGATGGAGAAGGCCAGGCAGCTTATCAGCCCGGCTCCCATGCCAGAAGATCCAGTGGACGCCCGCTTAGCAGGGCTGCTGGTTCCGGCACGACACGTGGTGCCGGAGAAGAAGGCCAAGAAGGTGGCCACGGGGACTCGAAAGAGCTCCCGCAATCAGGCGTCTGACGATGCGGACTCCTCCCCCGAAGACGAGGAGGAGGAGGAGTACTCTCTCCCGGAGGGGGGAGAGAAGAAGAGGAAGGCTTCCCCAATAGGGGAGGCCGAAGGGTCCAAGAGGGGGAGAGCTATCCCCCCAGACAGTTTCGCCAACACCAGCGTTGGCGTGGATGAGTGGCCTCCAAGGGACAGGCGTCCGGCGAGATCGTAAGTATCCGGATCCTTTATATGCAATATCTTTTATGTCACGTAGTGTCCTTCTAACGCCGCATTCTGTCCGTAGTCCGGCCGATGACGATCTCCCCGACTCATCGAGCGGGTCGTTGGCCTCGTCGGATGTGAATTCACTTCACTGCCTCTACCCCACGCGCCGACGAGGACGCCGAGGTGGGATCCCAGAGAGGGACCCATCAGGAGGAGGCTCCGGAGGTGCCGTCAGGCAGCCTCCCGGACTTTGCGCCGGATTCTACATCGGAACCTGCAGTGGTTCCAAAGTCCGGCAAGCGGCCCCTTCGAAAGAAGGGCAAGACCGTGACACCGGCGGCCTCCGTCCAACCGGAGGCGCCGGATAACTTGTTGGAGGCGCTTAAAGGCGCTTCCATCGAGGAAGAACACCGCACTATCATGAGTGCGGTGATTCAAAAGGTTCAGCTTGCCAAAAGTGGGCTGACCGAAGCCTGCAGCAGCCTTTTAACAGGCTTTGAGGTAAGAAGTTAAAATTATGTAATGTAATACCGCATAGACAGTAGCCCCTAATGCTTAGTTCGATGTTTCGGAATGAAAAAGCCGGACTGAGGATCTAACAAGATATACGCAGGGTTGCTTTAAAATATGTCAATATGGGTTTGCAGGCTGCGCTGCTGACCTCTGCCGCACTAACGGCGGAGGTCGATGTGCTGAAAAAGGATCTCGAGCGGTCCGAGCAAGAGCTCGGCCATGCCAAGAAGCAGCTCGAGGACAAAGAAGGTGAGTCACACCGCTTTGAATGGTTACCTTACAGAAAAGGATTTTGGTTGCAATAAAATTAACAAGGATAATATGTGTATTGCAGGGGCCACTAACGAGGTGGCAGCCCTGAAGGATGTTGTGTCCGCGGCCGAACGCAGTGCGGCCACGGAACAGGCAGAGAGAGAAAAGCAGGAGGCGCGGGTGGCGGAAGTGCGGCAAGAGCTCCAGGCTCTCATGGAGAAACATGAGAGGTTGGAGTGTGACTCCAAGACTCGAGAGTCCGAGCTTGCCTCGGCTCTCGAAAGTGCCAAGTCTGCCAAGGCCGAAGCCCATAAGGCCCTTCAGGAGGTGGAAGATGTAAAGAAAATAGCGGCGAGTAAGGCATTTTTCATGCAAAGCAAGCATGTTAATGTAAAATACCTGACACTTACCCGCATTCGGAGCTCTCCAGGGGCGTTTGCAGATCTACCGCATAGTGCGTCTGATGCCGCCGCATTCTATCGTGGCGAGGAGGGGAGCTCGACAGAAAAAGTCTTCTAGTCTCAGTATGCTGAGGCCGGACACCCGGTGCCCCCAAGCGACCAGCTGAAGCAGCTGGTCGAACTCCACAAGGTAGCTGAAGAGGCCATGAAGGGCCTTATAGTCCGGCTGTGGCCTGGGCAGGCCATGCCTGGGAGCTACTTTGGCCTCGTGCGGCGGCTGGTGGATGCATGCCCCTGGGTGGATGTCATCAAGCGCTCCGCCTGTATTGAAGGCGCTCGCCGGGCCCTCGCCCGCACAAAGGTGCAATGGGGCAAGTTGGATGCGGAGAAGCTTCTCACGGACCCACCGCCACCGGGCAAGGAGTATCGCACGCCCGAGATGTATTATAAATCTGTCCTGAAGGGAGCCCACAATATTGCGGATGAGTGCCCCAGAAATGTAATCTTTGAGTGAATTTGCTATGTATTATCCTGTGCGCTGAAACTTTGTTCATGTGCGCTTTGAGCAACACTTTTTTAATTTAAAATATTACCTTCTGTGTGGCCGTTTATAAAATCTGAGAGATGGCAAGTCGTTGGCTTCAGCCCCCAAGCCACAAGTGCTGGGGTGTTCGGGATAAACTTGAGCACTCTTGTTCCCATTGTTGGGTCCATCGAGGGAGGCGCTCAACACAACGAACAAGGCAACCAGACTTATAATGCTTGAACACTCTCACTTAGCCATAGAATTCTATAATTTTAAATTTCGGCGAAGCCCCTGGTATTTGGAAGACCGAATCCGAGGCACTATCCACGCCTTCGTCGGACATTGTTCGGAACTTCGCTCGAAGCGGCGTGAGTCTTTAAGGACCCGAAAAAACCTCTCGAACAGTGACCGGTCTCTCGCCTTATCATGCCAGTCAGTTTTAGCTTTCTCCACTGAGGCGCTCGCCCGGCTCAACCGGGGCGCAATCGCAGTGGTTCTCCCAGTGCCACCTTAGCCGACAGAACGGAACGTAAGGCACCAAAACGTGGGAGCCGGGCAAACCCAACTACTGACCCAAGACATGATTCGGAGCCGATTCATATAATGCTATAAGTTCGGGGTGCCGCACTTGTGAAAGTGTTCGGACTTATCACACCATAGAGTGGGGAACATAAGCCCCTGGCGTATTAGGCCGTACCAAAATATACGGGCGCAAGATGTCATATAATGAACATATATATATATATATAAAAGGTAATGCAATTGCAATCAAAAAGGTGCTGCATTATTAATGAAAGAAGGTCTGCTAGTAGAGCGGACTGATACAAATAGTGCGGTAAGCGAGGGATTTGGACTAAGTAAACGTGTCCCCCTCCAGGGGTGAGCTGCGGACTTGGTGTATATAATCGAATTTAATGCTCATAATTGAGACCACTTGAATGTTCGTCGCAACCTTCTTTAGTCCCTGACTGTTGCATCGTGAGTTCGGCAGGTTCGCCGCCGGACAGGGCTTCTGGTTAACAAAGTCCTGTGTACATAAAAGAAGAAAAATAAAATATATATAAAAAAAGGGGGCACACTTGCGAGCCCCCGGTGTGGTTGAACCGCACTCTGGGTCCGTTGCGATCGTGCCCCCTCCCCTGTGCCCATGGTATCTCCAAAGCGTAATGATGTACGCGGAGTGTTATTATTGTGATCATGCGCGGGCGAGGGTTGGGGCCGCATTGCTACGCATGCTCTGATCGCGCCAGGTGGTCTTGGTTGGTATTTCTTCGGGCGCGTTTTGCTGTATCCGTCTGTTTAACGGCCGGACTGGAGAATTGCCTTAAGAGGCTACTCTGTACTTCTGCCGCGAGAGCCGCTGTATGTTCCTCCGTTCGGAGGGAGAGTTCCGTATTCCCATTGACCGTGATGACTCCATGAGGTCCTGGCATCTTGAGCTTTAGGTATGCATAATGCGGCACTGTGTTGAATTTTGCAAACGCGGTTCATCCGAGCAGAGCGTGATAGCCACTGCGAAACGGGACTATGTCGAAGATTAACTCCTCGCTCCGGAAATTATCCGGGGATCCGAAGACCACTTCCAGTGTGACTGAGCCTGTACAGTTGGCTTCCACTCCTGGTATGACACCTTTAAAGGTTGTCTTTGTAGGTTTAATCCTTGATGGGTCTATGCCCATTTTGCATACTGTATCCTGATAAAGCTGGTTCAGGCTACTGCCGCCGTCCATCAGGACTCTCGTGAGGTGAAATCCATCGACGATTGGGTCTAAAACCAATGCGGCGAATCCGCCATGGCGTATGCTGGTCGGATGGTCTCTTCGATCGAAAGTGATCGGACAAGAGGACCATGGATTGAACTTCGGGGCGACTGGCTCCGTCGCATAGACGTCCCTTAGTGCGCGTTTCCTCTCCCTCTTGGGTATGTGGGTCGCGTATATCATATTCACCGTCCGCACTTGTGGGGGAAAACCCTTCTGTCCTCTATTGTTCGGCGGTCGGGTCTCTTCCTTGTCGTCGCTGTTTAGCCCCTTGTCATTGTTTTCGGCAATTAACTTGCCGGCCTGCTTGAACACCCAGCAATCTCTATTAATGTGGTTAGCTGGCTTTTCAGAGGTGCCATGTATCTGGCATAAGCGGTCGAGTATTCGGTCCAGATTGGACGGACCCGGAGTGGTTCTTTTGAATGGCTTCTTCCGCTGACCGGGTTTAGAGCCTCGGAATCCGGCGTTGACTGCCGTATCCTCCTTATCGTCGCCGTTAATGCGGCGCTTGTTTTTGTTTCAACGTGACCTGCCGTTGTTGTCCTTAGTATCTGGACTGCCAGAATTTTTACGGAGATTGTTGCTGCGAGCTAGCCAGCTATCCTCTCCCGCGCAAAAGCGGGTCATTAACGTGTGAGGGCTGCCATGGATTTCGGCTTTTCCTGCCCCAGGTGCCGGGCTAGCCATTCATCCCGGATGTTATGTTTGAAGGCTGCAAGGGCCTCTGCATCCGGACAATCGACGATTTGATTTTTCTTCGTCAAGAACCGTGTCCAGAATTGTCTGGCCGATTCGTCTGGTTGCTGAATGATGTGGCTTAGGTCATCGGCGTCTAGTGGTCGCACATACGTGCCTTGGAAGTTATCAAGGAATGCGGCCTCCAGGTCTTCCCAACACCCAATTGACTCTGCGGGCAAGCTGTTAAGCCAATGCCGAGCTGGTCCTTTAAGCTTGAGTGGGAGATACTTGATGGCGTGGAGATCGTCGCCGCGGGCCATATGGATGTGGAGAAGATAATCTTCTATCCAAACCGCGGGGTCTGTTGTGCCATCGTAGGATTCAATGTTTACGGGTTTAAACCCTCCAGGGATTTGATGATCCATTACTTCGTCAGAGAAGCATAGTGGGTGTGCGGCGCCTCTGTATTGAGCAATATCGCGACGCATCTCGAGGGAGCGCTGTCTGCTATGCTCGGCACGGTCGGGGTTGTTGTATCCGGCGCGACGGTATTCGTCGTGGGTCGTGGGGCGCCCACGTGATCCGTAGATGGATCTGGATTGCCTTGCTTTGTCCTCCAATATGTCTCGCAAGTCCGGCGCGTTCCCTCTTGGCTTCGTACTTTTGGAGCGATGCCGGGGTACGGTCTTGGCTGGGGCCCTGGATGCCTCTCTGTCACGACCACGGGGTGGTCGGTCAGCCATATCGTGCACTGGTGATGGAGGTATGTATGCTTCCTCCTCTAATCGGGGGAGCAGCTTGCGTCTTGGGTAACTTTTGGAGGGGCGTTCGAGTTTATACTCTTCGGCCGCGAGGACCTCGGTCCATCGATCGGCCAGCAGGTCCTGATCAGCTTGAAGCTGTTGCTGCTTTTTCTTTAGGCTATTTGCTATGGCGATAAGCCTGCGCTTAAAACGCTCTTGTTCGACGGGATCCTCAGGTACAACGAATTCATCATCGTTGAGGCTTGCTTCGTCTTCGGAGGGAGGCATATAGTTATGATCCTCAACCTCTTCGTCTGCCGCCCTCTCGTGAGGGCTTGCTTCTGCATCCTCCTGCGCTGAATCTTGCTGGAGGGGATTGTCTTCGGCACTCTCTGGAGTATTATTATCTCCTGTGCCGAAATCTCCATTCTTGCTGTGGCGGGATTTAGAGCGGCGCCGCTGACGCCGGCGTTTGGGCTGCTTCTTTAAAGAGTCTGCCTCCGCTGCTTCTTCGCCGTCTCCGTCTTTTGGGGTGTCCACCATGTATATGTCATATGACGAGGTGGTCTTCCAGTGCCCTGTAGGCGCTGGTTCCTGTTCGTCTCCGGCATCGTCGTCCATAGCGTCGATGTCGTCGGAGTCATAGTCTAGCATGTCAGTTAGATCGTCGACAGTGGCTACAAAGTGGGTGGTGGGTGGGCTCTGAATTTCTTCGTCGTCCGTACCCCAACCATCCTGGCCATAGTCCGGCCAGGACTCTCCTGATAACGAGAGATGCTTTAGTGAATTCAGGATATCGCCAAAAGGCGAGTATTGGAAGATGTCCGTGGCGGTGAATTCCATAACCGGCACCCAATCCGAATCGATTGGTAGGGGCGCGGGAGGTTCGGAGTCCGGCAAGGAGTCCGGCGCCTCGGAATCACGAGTTTCGCAGGGGACAAGATTAGTGTTCGGCTCCATCGCCGTGGATGTTGAAGCCCCCGGGGCGGCGTCTATCCACCGGTCCTCGATCTGGGCGATCGGCTCCGGACTAAAGGCCGAAGCGGATTCGTGTGCGTCTACCAAGGCACTGTTTGGTGGCAGAGCTAGATCATGCCCGTCATCACAGTGCGGCATGCTTGGCTGTGGCTCGAGTCCGTCGAAGATCAAGTCTCCGCGGACATCGGCCGTGAAGTTTAGGCTTCCGAATCTGACCTGACGGCCAGGGGTGTAGCTTTCAATCTGCTCTAGATGGCCAAGTGAATTAGCCCGCAGTGCGAAGCCGCCGAATACGACGATCTGTCCGGGGAGAAAAGTCTCACCCTGGACAGCGTTGTTGGTTGAAGATGCCATCAAGCCTATCGGTGACGACACAGAGGAACTCTCAATGAAAGCACCAATGTCGGTGTCAAAACCGGTGGAGCTCGGGTAGGGGGTCCCGAACTGTGCGTCTAGGCGGATGGTAACAGGAGACGAGGGACACGATGTTTTTACCCAGGTTCGGGCCCTCTTGCTGGAGGTAAAACCCTACGTCCTGCTTGATTAATATTGATGATATGGGTAGTACAAGAGTGGATCTACCACGAGATCAAGGAGGCTAAACCCTAGAAGCTAGCCTATGGTATGATTGTTGAAATGCATGTTGTGTCCTACGGACTAAAGCCCTCCGGTTTATATAGACACCGGAGGAGGCTAGGGTTACACAGAGTCGGTTACAATGGTAGGAGATCTACATATCCGTATCACCAAGCTTGCCTTCCACGCCAAGGAAAGTCCCATCCGGACACGGGACGGAGTCTTCAATCTTGTATCTTCGTAGTCTTGGAGTCCGGCGGACGATGATAGTCCGGCTGTCCGGACACCCCCTAGTCCAGGACTCCCTCACTCCCCGTCATCCAGATCCGGCGGCGGCAGTACCTTCAACCCACGCAACTTTAAGATAGCCATCTAAGCGCTACTTTTGTGGCGAACTTGCGGCCCCACACCCTTACATTAGACACCAGCCAACCAGCAGCCTAGGAGCTCCGCCGCCTCGAGGGGTGCTGCTTCCCATTGGGAATCGATTGGCCCCGAATAAAAGTTCAGACAACTGACGCCTAAATAAAGTGATTTGAGATGAGGGTGCGACCTATCTGGCAGCATGGTGAAGTAGGCAGGTCCAATTGTCGAGTCGGTGAGGCCGGCGTGGTTGCGGTGGCAACCGGCGGCAGGGAAACAACGATGTCGCGACGGTCGACGGCTATAGGGAAGTAGTGCTGGGACTCTGGACGGATCCGAAGTTGGAGCCGCTCCGGCGCCATGAACAACGGCGGGGGTGAATCGGCTCCGATACGGTTCACGCGGCCGTCGTCGAGGCAACTCTAGCAGCACGGAGTAAGAGGCACACGACCCAGTGCACGACGGCAAATGGACAGCGTCTCCGACATTAGGGAGGAGGGCGGCTGTGAAATTGGTGCGGTGGGGGGTGCCATGTAGGAGGGGCTGAGGTTTCGCGGCTCGGGAGAAGGGAGCTTACGGGGAGAAGGTGATTTGGCGCCCA